>NW_013670204.1:73070-74996 GCF_000517525.1 Limulus polyphemus
AGAGACAACAGCAGTGGCAAGAAAACCTGCAACAGTGGCAGCTCGAACAGCAAAATAAACAAGAGAGACTACAGCAGTGGATGGAGGACAAAGAAAATAAACAAGATAAGAGATTACAGCAGTAGCAACTGGACAATGAAAGGAAACAGGAAGAAAGTCTCCAACAGTTGCAGGAAAGTCTGCAGCAACTAAAGGAACGTCAACAACAGTAGCAAAAAGTACAAATGGAAACATTAGTAAATTTCAAAGCGAATTAAATACATTAAAGGAAGATTTATCGTCTTTTACACAAAGAGGATATATTAGCCATCGAATTAATCAGCCCCAGACAACGGCAAGCCCCTTCCAGACCCCGCAACTAAACCCTAATGCAGATATATATTCAGTCCTGTCAGAAGTCACATTCCAGACATGAGTGTCAGCAATAGGGGTGATCTAGTATGAAGGACGCCACAGGAATTTGCTGGGAAGGCACCATGGGAAGCATATAGAGCACAATTTGAAATGAATGGATGGACAGAGGAGCAGAAGGCAGTGTACCTGGCAACGAGCTTGAAGGGACAACCACTGGAAATACTTGGACAGTTGTCAGCAGACGACAGGCACAACTATAGAGCACTGGTAGCTGCTCTAGAACTCAAGTATGGAACCCAAAATTAGTCCAAAGTCTACAGGACTAGGTTTAGGACTAGAGTCCGTGCTAAAGGGGAGAGCCTGCAAGAGCTGGCACAGGATTTGGAAAGTATGGTACACAAGGCCAGTTGCAATGGCCAGAGCTCTTGAATTCGAATCCTACGTTAAGTCGAGCACAGAGGTATCAAGGTTGGTACAGTCATCAGGATTCAAGGCCAGAAAAGAGCAGATTTCAGAGATGTTTGAGGGACTTTTCTGGCACTGTAATAAACCTGGGCACAAGAGAACTCAATGCCGGCAATTTCAACACAGGGAAGATGCCATGGCAGGAAAGGCTGCTACCCAGAAAGGTTGTTGGAACTGTGGAGAGCAAGGAGATATGAGGAATCAGTGTAAGACGAATACTACCAATAAGTCAGTCTCAGGGAGACCAGTTGTGGTTGGTGTTGAGGGATGCCCACCAACGCCATTGTGAAAGTACCAACAGCTAGGTGTAAAATGCCAAGCACACATAGTGTCTATATGACAGGAAAGCTGGATGGCCAAAAGTGCAACTTTGTCATAGATTCTGCATCTCAGCAAACCCTTGTGAGTATCAAGGTGCTGGATCACAAAGGAGTACCAGAAGCTATATGGTGTGACATGACATTATGCAAGGTTATGGGGACCAATGTGGGTAACTATTCAGCTCATGGGCATAAAGGACAGACACGAAATATACTTGGCCGACATTGAAGACCCATGCATATTAGGGTTGGACTACTTACTACCAAGGAAGTGTGTAATTAACTTTGATAAAATGACGTTTGGAAACAACGAAGGCCAATTTCCAGTAAGTGTTAAAAGAGAGGATTGACTAACCAGGTGCCATCAAACTAAAGTCAAAGTGACTGAAGGAGTTACTGATGGTGAAATGGAACCAGGTATAGATATTAAAGCAGAACAGGAGAAAGACCAGGAGTTGAAGCCAATAATTGATTTTCTAAAAGCAAGTGTTTTGCGCCCTGCTTGGGAGAAGCTGTCTACCTTAAACCCTGTGACAAAGAACTATTGGGCACAATGGGACCAGTTGAAACTTGAAGATGGTATTCTTGTCTGGAGATGGGAAACTGCAGATGGGAAAGTGACGACTTGGCAAACAGTTATACCGATAAAGTTACGGGAAGTTGTGCTGCGTCAATCTCATGATAGTTTAACAGGAGGAAATCTCGGAGTTAAGAAGACATTGAGTCACATATGGCAGATATTTTACCGAATAGATATGAGGCAAGATATGGAAGAATGGGGCAGGAC
>NW_013670204.1:75455-76516 GCF_000517525.1 Limulus polyphemus
GGAAGAATGGTGCAGCACATGCAGTACATGTTGTGCTAAAAGGAGACCCAAGCATAAGGGACGTGCTCCAATGAAGTTATATCAATTTGGCACACCAATGGAAAGAGTAGCTGTTGACATTGCTGGTCCTTTGCCCCAAACTCGTGCTGGAAACAGGTACATTTGTGAGGCATATGCAATACCAAATCAGGAAGCTACAGCTGTAGCTTCAGCTATTAGTGATTTCTTCTTCAGGCTTGGTATGCCATATGAACTGCATTCAGATCAAGGCCGTAACTTTGAATCAGCTGTGTTCCATAAATGCTGCAAGTTGTTTGGCATACGAAAGACCAGGACAACGCCACTTCACCCACAGTCTGATGGGATGGTAGAAAAGTACAATTGGACGCTGGGACAGGAATTGGCAAAGTTTTATAATAGCCGCCAAGAAGTCTTACTCCCTCCACTATTGATGGCCTATAGAACAGCAGAGCGTGATGCCACTGGATCCACTCCGACAAAGCTGATGTTTGGTCGGGAACTTTGGTTGCCAGTGGATCTGATAACAGGACGCCCACCTTACGAAGAGTTGCCTGAAAATGTGTCAGAGTTTATGAAAGTGTTATCGGAAAGGATGGATGATATTCACTATCAAGTGCGTTCAAATTGAAAACGTCTGCTGATTCGATGAAGTTATCTTATGATAAGAGATCTACTGACGTCAGCTTTGAACTGGGAGACAAGGTGTGGTTGTATAATCCCAGGAAGACCAAAGGGAAGTCTCCTAAGTTGTCTTCTCCATGGGAAGGCCCATATGACATAGTGGATCGTCTCTCAGACGTGACTTTCTGGATAAAATGTGGTCGGCAAGGTAAGCCAAAAGTGGTGCATGCCAACAGGCTTTGGCATTATCATGGTCCAGGACATTTCAGTTGGGACGAAGTGAACAAAGGAACAAATGATGCTGCTGAAGACGTGTCACCTGAAAAAGCCACCGTCGAAGAAGAAATTCTACTCAGTTTTAAGAAGGGAAACGATGAAGTTAATACCACTGATGTGACTGTTACCGACGATAGGAAATT
>NW_013670204.1:76759-85745 GCF_000517525.1 Limulus polyphemus
AAGTTATTGTTAATTATCTATTGCTTTAATGTAAGTGATTATTGTTCGGGACGAACAATACTAAGGAAGAGGCAGTTTTATGACAGCGAAAGTCATGTAACACCAGAAGCATGCATGCTGGAGTTTCTAGAAGGATTATGACTATTTTACTATTTTAGTATATAAGCCCGGCAAATAAAGAGGAGATATAATTGCAGATAGACAGATAATTGAGTCAAGCGAGTGATCGTAAGAAAAGTGCGTAAATCGTTGTGAATTATAGTGTGTGTTTAAGTTAAATTGACTGTGGAAATTCTGTGTATTGCAAAGTTGTATTGAGAAAGAATAAACTAGTTTTATTTAAGAAAGGACTTGTATTGCTGAAGTTCCTCGGGAAAAGTTATACCGGAAATGAACAAACAACCAGAGAGTAACACTTGCATGTCTGTGTGTGTGTTTATAGCAAAGCCACATCGATCTGTCTGCTGTGTCCACCGAGGGGAATTGAACACCTCATTTTAGCATTGTAAATCGATAGATTTAACGCTTTCTTAATTTTGTAATGAAGATAAATGAAAAAATAGAACAAGCTGACATCTTGAAAGGAAAAAAAAGAGCTACATTATGAGAATGCACATTGTATTTTGCCACTTTTTGTCAACTTTGTTTGTTATTAAGTGTAAAGCTACACAATAGACTATCTGTGGTGTGCCCATCAAGAGAATTAAAACTCGATTTTTAGCATTATAAGACTACAGTCTTACTGCCGAGCCACTGGGGGAGCTCGTCAACTCAGACTAGAGTAACAGATTTTACGACGATAGCCACACTGTCAGGAAAGAGTGAAATAGTTTTTGGTCCTGCACGAACTCCGGCTCTAGTTACTCCCGAACCAGCTAGCTCCCGCGTCAAACTACTAAGAATAGGGTTTAAATATTCCAAGCGACATGAGCAAATGGACTTCTTCCTCGGGCACATTTGAATATTCTATTCATATCAATGTGAAACTTGCTATTATTGACCAATACAACTATTTTAATCCTTTGCTTGAACGAACAGAAGCTGAGGCTGTCTCGCGTCTCACACTTAAAACCAATAATTAACAAGGAAGACACTGTCGTTTTAAGGGGAGATTTTGTAACAAACAACAGATTTAACCACACATATGTACATTTTATTAAACGTTGAATCTATTAAATCTTGTTAAAGTCTAAGAACGTTACATCAGCTGTAGAATACCATATTAGAAACCTTAAGTCACTGGAAATAACCTTGCCGTCATATGGATCCATAATGTCTTCAATGTTAATGAATAAATTACCTTTGGATTTAGGTCTAATACTTAGTAGACAGATAAAAGATGATGACTAGGAGTTTGATCTATTGTAAGATATATTTTGGAGAGAATTAGAAACCAGAAAAAGAAATTTTTGGGAACCTAAGTGACTATATCCATTTATAAACCCCACATAATAGAAGACTCAACAAGAAAGTATATGCAGTGACCACGGCACTTCGCTTTTAACTCTAGATCAAAGTGTTTATATTACCGATTATCTAATCCATAAAATGAATGCAAGCTGTAGCAACTGTTGTTGCTCGTAAGGAAGATAGTTTGTATGCCTGAGAAAGAAACATATCAGTAGATATTATCAATCTGTAATTAAGAGCCACAACTGTGAGAGCAAACGCCATATTAGCATTTGTCTAAGCAACTCAAGAAGAAGCTATAGAACTGCACAATAATCCATCAACTGCCCCCAAGCCACGTGGCAAAAATAGTGAATCTATACAAATAAATGTTGACAGTATTATATTCTACAATACTTTACACACACGTATTCTTTTACAAACTTCAAAAACTTTGATGTATAACCCACTCAAGCTAAAACTCAGAATGAAGATCAGATTTATTCTAGATGGTGGCAGCCAATGTTTCTACACCACAAAAGAGGTGATAGATGCATTTACTGTGTCAATCCTAAATTTTCAATCATCAGACAAAGGCAACAAATTTACAGATAAGGCAAAATTAGGGTTGGAAATTAAGGATGAATGTTAAATTCAGTTATCAGCCTTTGTTGATCCCCACTTTACATCAGCCTGTATGTAGACTAGCTAATCAGTTGTGTTGGAGAAGTATATCAGCAACTTTTAGGGCTCAAACTGGCAGATTTTTTCCACAGGAGAACGTTTACATCCTAGTTGGCTCAGATCAATATTGGGATATTGTATTTTGTAAGAGTATAAGAAGAGAGCAAAGTCTGACAGCTATGTACACTAAACTTGGGTGGGTGCTATCAGGACCTGTACAAAAAATACGACGCAAGATGAACAGAGCAACAATCTGGCTACTACTTTCGGTTTGAAATGTTCAACACAACAGTGCAACTATGAAGACAAACGGAAACTTGAATGAATTTTGGGTAGTGGAGAACCTTGCATGCAGTCAAAGTCAGTTTATGAGGAGTTCTTGGAAAAAATTATCTCTATATATATACTTACCATGAAAACCTACAAATCCACTACTACCAAATAATTATGGTATCAGTTATTGGAGATTACGAAGCTTACTGAAACAGTTACTTAAAGATCCTGATATTTTGAGATAATATGATACTACTATTATCAGAGAACGATGAGGAAATAGTATGGTACAAGTTGTAAACAAATCCAGTAACAATTGTTTGAGTAACGTGCATTATCTTCCTCGCCATCCAGTAAGTAGAAAAAATCAAATTGATTACATATCGAGGATAATGTGTGATTCTTCAGCTAGAACAGGGAACTGTCACCGAATGACTGTTTTTATGTTAGACTGATGCTAACACAAAACATATTGAGATTTCACACATACAAAGTAGCATGGACTTGAGATATAGAGAAGGCTTTCCAATGATTCGTGTTGAAGATACAAGACTGTTCAGTTTAAGAGTTATTATTTGGTTTATTTAGTGATTTAATGTTTAATGATTATTTAGTTTTCATAACAAAAGTGTTGAAAGTTAATCATTTAAAAGTGTTAGTTATGACAAGTTTCTTTACGTAACTCTGTTCGAATCGTACATTGTGTATTTAGTTTAAATGTTGTACTAAGCTCTAGTTTTTCTCGTTATGTTCAGTATTGTTGTTACTAGAGGGCTAGATATTTCTAGATTTTCTTATGCGTGTTATAAATAAGTGCGGGTACAGAAGAAGGTAAGTTCTGTTAGTGAATGTGAAAGTAAAAGTGAAGTTAGACTTCGTGATTGACAGTTTAGCCATAACAGACGATTTCTAAAGTGAGTATCACAGCTTGTATTGCAACAACAGGGATGAAGAAGAAGAACTTGTCTTGTTAAATGGTGTTCTAAAGTAACTGAACTTGCCTATGTGGACTTTTGACAAAAACATAATTATTTAAAGCTCTAGATTCAACTGTGGTAAACAATAGTGTAACGAATTTTCATGCATATCTTTGACTTATTTTGTATGTATATCATTTTAAAACAAGTGGATTGTGTGCTGTCTATTTATTCTTTAAATTTATCACCAACAAGTCACAGACATCTAGTGTAAAGAATCTGATCCCTATAAAAAAAATGGCAATTCGCATATTAAAACCTGATAGAGAAGTGTTAGAATTCATGTAGATTGATATCGTAGAAAAATATTAACGAGAAATCCTTCAGTTGAGATTTACGAAAGTAATATTTGGTATTTCCTCTAACCCACTGTTACTGAATGCTAAAATCAAGCATATTATCGAGCAATACAAATATCAAAATCCATCATCATGCTAGTAAGTTCCTAAACACTATAAATGTTTATGACATACATTCAGGCACAAAAGATTTACAGATGGTCTATGAAATTTTACTTAAAGCCTAAGAAGGTGTGGCATGGCCTTGCGGTTAAGGTGCTCGACTAGCAGTCTGATGGTCATGAGTTTGTATCCTCTTCACCAAATGTGTTCTCCCTTTCAGCTGTGGGATTATTATAATATGATGGTCAATTCCACTGTTCAGTGGTAAAGAGTAGCCCAAGAGCTGGCTGTGGGTGGTGTTGACTAGCTGCCTCACTTCTAGTCTATCATTACTAAATTAGGGAGGGCTACTGCAAATAGTCCTCACGTAGCTTAGCGCGAAATTCAAAACAAACCAAAGCAAAGCCTAAAATATGATTAGAATCAGGAGGATTTATCTTGATGACATTTTTGACAAATTCTATTGAACTAAAGAATAGGATTAAAAATAATGAGTCTAAACTATATACTGATCAGAAAATATCAAATTATTCGTGGTCTTGTAATCTAAAGTCAAGAATGCATTCTTTACAAGGTGATGCAGCAGGAGTTAAGGAACAGGATTCAATTTAAACTAGGAGTATACTTGAACCTCCTCTTGTAACACGTGAAATGAGTCTGTGGAACTATGAAGAGGATTGTGTAGTCCTTAACTTTAAGAACATTGCATCTATAGCTAATAAAACAGAACATTCCAAGAGAAGTGTCATAAGTGTGACATCAAAATTCTATGATCCACTAGGATTTGTTTCTCCTATCATCATTCCATTCAAGTTATTATTCTAAAAGTTATGTGATGGCTAGGGGAATTGGGATAGCTCATAGACAGCAGTACCAGATATACCTGGTATGGATGATTAGTGAATGATTTACAAATTGTAAAGCTTATAAGACTATGAAGAACATCACATCATGTGCATTTCATGGATTTTGTGATATCTAGGGAAGGACATATGGAGCATTTGTTTATTTATTCATTATTACAACAGCATCAGACTATGGAAACATTGTAGCTTTTAAGGTAAGAGTAGCACCATTGTTATAATAGACTATTGTAAGACCCGAGTCATTATCTGTACTGATATTGGTCAGACTCATCGGCAGAATCCAAAGGAAATTTGAATCAGAGGTTCATTTTGATAGGCTAGTTCCGTACAGATTTAAAGACAGCATGTTTTAGTATTTTTAAGGAAGAGAAGGATTGGAAACAATATGTACGAGATCGGATAGATGAAGTAAAGAAACTTGTACCATCTGAGTGTTGTAAGGATAATCTCGGATAATCGCCCTGAATGAACTGGCTAATAATAAGCTGTACTGTAATGATCCTAAATGGCTGAACAGGTACGAGAGAATTGTCTCTGATAGAGATGTGCATTTAAATCAGCTACCTGAAGACTTTCTAATTGAAATGAATACCAAGAACATAAAAACATTGCAAGTTGAAGCTTTCTCAATATTGCTCACAAACATTTCTTTTGGAACTATTGAGAATATTATTATCTCTGGTGCATATAGCAGTCTCGGACGTATTTTAAGAGTTACTGCCATTGTACTGAAATATGTTAATTTGCTAAAGGCTCGAATTAAAGAAAGACGCGAAAACCTAAAGTAGGTGGAAGTATTGTTACGAACAAAAATAAGTGTGAGACTTGGAACAAACAATTTGATCTATTCACTGATGAGAATGGCATAACCAGATGTAAGAGAAGAGCGGCAAACTTGAAGTTTAATTATTCTGCAAAATATCTCATCATGCTTGACACTAATCATTATTTCACTGCTCTTATTATTTGTCATTTATTTGTTTGTTGAATCTTACGCAAAGCTACTCGATGGCTAACTGCACTACCCACCCCTAATTTAGAAGTGATAGATTAGAGTGAAAGGCAGCTAGTCAACACCACCCACTGCCTACTCTTGAGCTACTCTTTACTAACGAAAAGTGGTATTAACTGTAACATTAGAACACCATTACAGTTCAAATGACTAGCATGTTCGGTGATGGAACTTGAATCCACAACTCAGAGATTGGTGTCGAGCGCCTTAACCATCATGCCATACATGAAAGAGTAAAAGAAACCCTCACGGATTTCAAATCACGATTTTAGATCATTCGTGGCAAACATTTTGTAAAAAAGTTGTTGTTTAAGTATATGTTCTGTAAAAGATATCAAGGAAGCCATACCATAAACCATCTCCTTTGTCTGAATTTAGAATTAAGACTGCATCATCATTATCTTACACGGGTCATTTGTACATCAAAGTGGCAGATAAGTAAATTTGTAAATTGTGGATTAATTTTTTTACATTTTGTGTAATCAAAGCTGTTCATCTGAAAGTTGTTCTACACTTTAATACTGCACCGGTAACTAACAACTGCTCCCCAGAAAATTGCCTCCTGGATAACTCCCCCCCCCCCGCGGCCTAGATTGTTATATCAATACAACTGACTAAGAATGAAAAACAAACAAACATATTTCTTGTATTACATAGAAGAATCAGTTATCTAAAACTATTTAAGTAGAAGAAAATAACACAGGTTTTATGCTAAATTTTGTTTATTGTAATAAAATAAAAATGTTGATAAATATTGCCTTATAAAACTAAGAACTTAAACTTATAAACTATTAATGTATGGATTATTAGCTACGATTTTATGCTATACTAATTGGTATAACATAAACAAAAAAGAACTTTAATTAAAAATTTAATGTAAGTTATTAAAACCTTGTGACATGCGCGGTAAAGGATAGCCGGGGCGAGAGGGTTAAACAGTTTTAGATAATTCGTTCTTCTATAAACTATAAGAAATATGTACTATTTTTTCTATTCTGGTCAGTTATATTAATACAAGAAGATATGGCTACGGGGGCCAGTTGTCCAGGGGGAAATCTTCCTACGGGGCAGTTGTCCAGGAGGCGATAGTCCGGGGACAATTTTCTGGGGGGGGGCAGTTGTCCTTCGACCATTTCTCATATGTTTTCAGAGATTTACTGCTCGTAGATCTGCCCTTATGATTATAGTTTCTGAATACTAAAATTCTGAAAGATATTTGAGGAATACTATTGGTACAGCTAACCTGTCATAACTTATAAATCTTGTGGCTGAAATTGAAATGATTTTCAACTCCCGTTATCTCTCGTTTGTTTCGTTGGAGAATCCTAAACAATCTCTTACATCATCCCATATGCTTCGTGTTAAAAATATCATGAGTTCACTGAATAAGAATTCCGACATTTTATTGGATTGTGATCATGAGGTTTCTCCAGAGGATTTGAGCAAGAGATTGACTTAACTTAGTAACAGTGTGAGCCGCTTTTAAAAAAAGATGTAGGAATTCAGACATTTCTATAGCCTGATTAACATTATAACAAGGTCTGAAAGAGAAGCATAAAAACGGCAGATATTGTGCTAGTTCCAGATGAGAATTATCCTAAAGGATTCTAGCAACTTGGGAAAGTTGCAACTAAGCTCTGAAGCAGATGGCCTCTCTATAAGAGTTACACATAAAATTAGAACAAGAGAGATAAGATGCAGTTTTCAGAAACGTCCTTACCCACTTGAGATAAACTGTAGCGATAATGAGAGGAAACAATTTAAGTTACTCCAACGCAGCAGAAGATCAGAAGTGAAAGAAGAAAGGTTGGGAAGACAGAGGATGGCAGGACTGCAGTTTTAACCAAACGTTTTTCGGCATTCTAGTGAATTCTATCTTATTGAACTCTTAATGCGAACCTAATTGAATTTATGTTAATTACATTGAGTGTTAAACGATGTGTTGTGGAGCAACAACCTGATGAGGAGTGTGAGTGATGTTATATCACATCGTATTTTCGTATAGTTAATGTTATTCTGTTGATTGTTTTTCTATTTTACTATAGATGGGGATACTGATTTTAATGCATTATTGAAAGCATGTATCTGAGATACGACTGTATATTGTTAACCCCCCCCCCAAAAAAAAAGGTTCAATAAAAAGAGAGCATGGGCGAGTAATGTACATGTCATTCCCCATGAATTGTCTGCATGCGTTTAATTTCTTGAGTAGCGAACTTATTAAGAGACTAAATGAGTTGACAAGTTTTCCCAAGGACTAGAGTCTAGAGTTTTATACAAGTATCTAATAACTGGAGTATTTCAGTTTAGATTGCATACTGAGTAGCCTAGTCGGACAAATGATATTATACGCAAAATCCTGCAGCACCTACGTATACCGATGAAAGTACAGATAACTGCTATTAGTGTCCTCTCTTTGCTCGAATTCTGTAAAAGGTAGTTAAAAATGAATTAAGAAATATTATCAGTACGGAATTTTTCTGTGGTTTTTCGTATTTGTGTTTTTTTGGTTTGTTTTTCTTATTCCATGGTTTAACATAATTCTATTTATACTTGCTCGTTTCGGACGACGACCGCGTAGCGACGTAGATGAGATTGGTTGGATAAGAAAAGAAAGTGTAACAGATATGCAGCTATGGATACTTTGTCGGAAAACAGTGATTTTAACCCCAGGAAGGATAAGAAATCAAATACAGTAAAAATGTGCAGTCTTGTGTTACATTACTTATTAAATCAAACAAACTTCAGGAAGGATAGGAAATCAAATACAGTAAAAATGTGCAGTCTTGTGCTACATTACTTATTAAATCAAACAAACTTCAGGAAGGATAATAAATCAAATACAAGTAAAAATGTGCAGTCTTGTGTTACATTACTTATTAAATCAAACAAACTTCAGGAAGGATAATAAATCAAATACAGTAAAAATGTGCAGTCTTATGCTACATTACTTATTAAATCAGTTTGATCTGCAAAATAATTACAACGTACTAGTTTATTAATATTTCATTTACTACTTTTCACCACATGTGAACGCACCACATGTGTTTAGCAAAGACTCTTATTACATAAAATAAAGACACTTAGCTTCGATTGCGTTCACACTTTAGTTTTCTTAATGTAGCATGTCATTCACAAGCCATTATCTACAATGAGAAAAACTGAATTAATTACCTACTTACACAACAAAGTAATTACCTCTTTACACAATGAACTAAAATAATTATTAGGTCGTCAAGAAATTAATGTCGCGTTTTGGAAACTTTCAAAAACGTACATCACGTAGAATAGTTAAACGAACCGCCTAGACGTCACGTTAGTGTAGCCTATACATGTGTAAAGTTTAGTACACTCTAATCCCTTATAGTGATGGCACACGACGAG
>NW_013670204.1:86626-88144 GCF_000517525.1 Limulus polyphemus
CTCCACTACAATGCACGTCCACATGTGGCACATTTGACGCAACACAAGATTATAGAGTTGGGTTGGGAAATTCTTCCCCACTATATTTTACAGATATGACACCATCAGATTACCATCTTTTTCGTTCGCTGTAACACCTTCTTAATGGGAAAACGTATGCACATGTGGAAGGTGTTAAAGAGGACATCGACATGTTTTTGCTTCAAAGCCAAGTGATTTCTTTAATCCGGGCATTAACAACCTGATTGTAAGATGGAAAAGCATCACTGATAAGAATGGAGACTATTTCATTTAGTAAATGCTTGCAATAAAAAAAAATGCACTTGATGTATTTAAATGCGATATAGCAGAAATACGGGTTTGTTTTAATGTGAATCCCAAGAAGAGCTCAAAAGCTGGATTATTTTATCATGGCATCGGTGCATGAAGAAATATTTTCAGTATGTATGACAGAAAAATATAAATAAGTGTTTTACTAATTACTCGAGAACAACACATACAAAACTCTGTTCGTCATAATAACGAATACCAATATTTTATTGCGCAAACCTTAAAGATAGTATTGAAAATATTAACCAGAAGATGAAAGTTCAGTAAAACAAAAGTTCTTAAAGAGGTGAACATCTATTTTAACTGTCTATACAGAAGATGAGTACGTTATATTGAAATATGACAGTATACAGCCAAAATGCCACTTGTAACATCCGTAAAATAACTCTCTTCTTTGAGGTCGTTGGCCTCCATATGAAGGGTGCGAACCCTGGATTTGTCTACCTGGTATTCTATTCAATTACCATTAACTATGCAGTATGGAATAGAATAACTCATCTGGTTTATTCTTATTAACACTACTATTGTAGTGCTTATGACTGCAGAGCATCACTTCATCAAGTTATGGAATACAGCAGGCAACAACAATGCCTAATCGTACAACCGACAGACTGTAACTGAAAGGTACAATGGGAGACATATCAGGCCAAGTTTGAAATAACTTCCAAAGTAAATTAACCTTGTTACTCATTTAAAAGAACCAGCTTTAACATTAAGCAACCTTCCACAAGAGATTTGATCAACTATCAGACATTAGTGACCGCATCATTAAATAGATTTTGAGTGTTACATTAGAAGGAAGTTTCTAAAGCAACGTTTAGAAGCATAGGAAAGAGAAGGTCTCAGTTGTACTCCTTAAAGATGTGGAAATATTTGCCCAGTTATTTTATCCAGATACTCCATGTGAAATGATGTATTAATTGGTACATGATCAATTCATATGTTGCAGAGTATTGGATTGTTACTGTCTAAACTGCAACTGAGTTCATCTCAAAGAAAAAATCTATACGCAAAAAAGAAGAAGAAACTACATTCTTTATTCCAAAATAGATTGATACAAACATAATACACAACAAGAGAAAGTGCTTGTAGTGGGTGTGCTAAACCAGCAAGAAAGAGAGAGAAAACGTAAAAATAAACCTTTACTGGTCCTCTCCTACCTGGCCCGGCATTGCCAGGTGGTTAAGG
>NW_013670205.1:0-6725 GCF_000517525.1 Limulus polyphemus
GGAATATCAAACGATCAAATAATACATAAACACACAGTTGTACGCAGTAGGGAATACGCCGGGGTTACTCATTCTCACACGAGATGAATAATTGTCATGGAAGGTCAGTGACAAACTTTTACCAGGAATATCAAACGATCAAATAACACACAGTTGTACGCAGTAGGGAATACGCCGGGGTTACTCATTCTCGCACGAGGTGAATAATTGTCATAGAAGGTCAGTGACAAACTTTTACCAGGAATATCAAACGATCAAATAATACATACACACACACACAGTTGTACGCAGTAGGGAATACGCCGGGGTTACTCATTCTCGCACGAGATGAATAATTGTCATAGAAGGTCAGTGACAAACTTTTACCAGGAATATCAAACGATCAAATAATACATACACACACACAGTTGTACGCAGTAGGGAATACGCCGGGGTTACTCATTCTCGCACGAGATGAATTATTTGATTATTATAAAGACAAGGCGTTTAATGACCATGTGCAACATTTATTATGCTATAAAGTTATCCATTTATGTGCACTTTAAGTGGAAGTAATCAGATCTTTCTGAGTACAGATTTTCTGATCTATTTCTTAGTCAGTACGATACAGCATACGAAAAGGCTGTTCGTGTTTCTTACCCCGGAAATGTTTGTTTGGTATTAAAATACGTGGTGTCATATAGGTATATATAAGTTCTGCCAATCTTGTCCATTATTTGCAAGAATTTTCTCCGTGCTAATAAAGTTAAATTTCACGAGGATTAAATCTCGAGCCTTTTTTGTTTTAAATATCCTAAAGACAACATTTAGAATCAAGCAAGAAGCTACGTATATTAGCAAGATATTTTTATGAAAGTAAACTAAAGTGCTTTAGTTATGATAAAATATAGGCGGTAAAAAGACTTCCCTTCTATATATAAATTTCAGAACAAGGCGCCCTCTTGCAAAAATTTGTTAATGTATGCTTGGGCAATCTAATCTCACTCAGCGACGTATAAAAAACAACAATAACAACCAAAAATTCTAGGTATTACTTCCCACAGCTATAATGAAGCAAATTTTAACAATTTACATAATTATTCTTCATTGACCATATTACTGGCTCAGGAACAAATAGAAACAAACGGTTCTGTGGTATTTTTGAGCACCAGAATAATGATATAATTAATTCAAACAGTTACTATGGCAACACTGTGTATAGCAGCATTGTAGCGGACGTTGATGTATTGTGCTGTCAAAAGCTTACATTGAAAAGCCACGCAAATTTGGTAATGAAGAAACGATTTACAATTTTAATTACTTTATTAACTTTAGATGTCAAAGCGACTTTAACGTTATTCTTGGTGTTTTACGTCATTAATTTACTTGCAAAAACTCGTTACTCTCTGCGATAGTCTATGATAAATCATGTAAAGGGTCAAACGTTTTTGATTGTTTTTGTTTTAATTAATCTATGTTCTCAGGACTACTAGAAATATTTACCTAATGTAAACTTCGTGATATACCTTTTATTTTAATGTGCATTTTATTGATTATTTTTCTACATTTCTATTCAAGTTTTAACATAATCCCTTGTATGCCATTCCAAAACATAATAATAAGCATTTTATCTTTATTTATAGTTATTTGTTTTATTTATTCATTTGATGCTAAAGATTAAGGTTAGGAAATAGAAAAATAATATGAATATCTTATGTAGAAAAACAAATAACTTGGGGGTGGGAAAACAGCTTCAGGTGTTTTGCTTCATATTTAGTTGTTGAAAAAATGTCTGTGAAACTGAGGCTTAGTTGAGCGACGGTTTTTGCCATCAGTCATTCGTACGATACCGAGGTATGGATTATCTGCGGTCATAGCTGGGAGCGTTTTACGATATTGTCGACCTCCAATCCAGTATTATAGTTTTCGAATGAGTAAGCAGCTTTAGCGTTGCGCATGCGCTTTGCGGTATGTCAAAATAATCTATTGTTAAAACGTGAAATATGACAGACGAATTTCGAAAACGTAGCGCCTGCTGTTAGTTCTGTGTTATAAACTTTTCATAGACCTAACCAGTAAATGAAAATAAGGAACTTTTTAGCCAGTATTAATTTTGTACTGCATAATCTCTGCTTAGGTGATTTAATCAAGTTAAACCAATCTTAAGAACTGTTTAATTTTGTTACAATAACTTTAATATAACTTAGTCTGTGAAATCAGCTTTTTTTTAATTGAACGTTGGAGACAAGCAAATTATCATAACTTTCAAACATATTTTAACAAGTCTGTTGATATTTTAGTAAAACGATAAAAACCCTATAACTCGAGCGCTTTTGAAAGGTGGTCCTTTCTTCTTCAGGGGTAAACGTGTATGAATAGAATATGCATTTGAAAATCAACGCTAAGGAATAACAAAGTAACTCCAAAGTACCTCGTTAAAAGACATTTATTACGTCATTTAAACCCACATTAACGTTGAAATTGTGACTACTGATATAATTCATTCAGTACTGAATCAGATAAATATTGAATTTTACCAGGAGTGAGTATTAGAGGGTATTTAGAATAATGTATCTTGGTGAATGAATTAAATTAGTATTCAACTTGATGTGTAAAAAAAAGAGCTTTTCTCATAAAAAGCAATGAAGTTTTGTATAACAGTGAAAATAATTTGGCATATTTTAATAACAGTATGGCATACTTAAGACATTGAAATTAAAGCCACGTTGTCGTATAATTAAAGATTTTATTAGAAAGTCTGAACGAACATATATGTTAAATATACAGATATAGATATAGAGAAGAGTGCACTATTTTGAATCAATTTACATAAGAAACACATGGACAATATTACATTGATAAAATCTCTCACGAGATGGCGCTAAGTTAACATTCAGGATGATAATTAAAGGATTTGCCGAGAGAGAGAAAAATGTTTGGTGTTCAATGAAGCAACAAAATCTAACTTACTGGTCATTTACACGTTCTCTTTGTAAAAGAAAGATCAATGTATAGAAGGGATAAATCTGAGAAAGAATAAGTACCTTGGCTTAGGTTAATGTTTCTTAAATATATATAATTTCTTATTCTAAAGGTAAAGTTAGCTATAGAACAATTATAAATCCATAGGCCTGAAATTTATGATAAAAATCACGTAAACTACACGTTTTTTTCCCACTTCCCTCTTTAATTTGTCCATTTCGAATTTAAAAATTAGTAGCCCGTGAACTTAGAATTTCACATATATTTCACAAGCCACTGTCCAAGAGCCCTTTAATATCAGAACTAAACCTTTCTGCAGATTCCGAAGTTAATTGTTGGTCTTAGCGTGAAACTAGGTTGGAGTTATTATTAATAAAGTCAAATGTTTTCTCAAACATGTAATTAGATTTTTTTTATAATTTATACCTGCTTACGTGGCTAGTGTCCACCTATCTCTCCGTTTCTATCTCATGCATTCAATAGTTTGTTTAGTCAGTCTTTTGATACCAAAACTGCTGTTGTTTTGTTGCTAACAACTATTAACAAAATAGAACCTAAGACGTATATTACATTTGTGGATGTTGTGTTAACTTTTCGATTATTAGAACCATTACGGATTTATAGAGAGGCAGAAGTTAACAAAATATTAACGCGTTTATTTATCACAGCATTTTCCAAATTATGTTTTATTGTTGAGACTGTTAAAATGAATCAATGTTTTAGATGTCTTAAAAAATTAGGTGGCCTAAAATAGGACAAAAGTCAGTCTTTCGTGGTGATGCAGTTTCATTCACTCACTTGCTTTATCAGGTGTAGTTTTCATGAGTGAATGTCGGTTGCATGGTAATATCTATATCTATATATATGTGCAAAAAGATGATTTGAAATAAAACATTCAACAGTATAAAACTAGTTTCGGACTTGCATTATACAGAAATAGGTTAAGATTTTGATAAATAAATATCAGGAATTTTGGCACTCGGATGTGATAAGCTATAATTGGATGGAACGTAATTAATGACTAAATGTGACTAATTAGCATCAGATATGATTAATGTGTATGACCACTTGTGACCAATTGTTGTCATATTAGACAAAGTTATTAATTAACGCCTAGTTATGACAACAGCACGTGCTTAGCAGTAATCCAAAATAACAACAAAAAATTAAACGTTGTTGTGCCTCTATGCAATTGAAGTAGATGAAATACGTACGTGAGATTTGACTAGTAATGTAATATTTATTGTTTTAGATGCATTAGACAGTGTTCTAAATGCAACTAGGTTAGTGGTTTGATCTGATTGAAGTATTTCTAATGCCTCCTTACGGTTTAGTGATAAAATTGGAAAAAAAGAAAGTATAAGATGGAAAGTTATCTCTTGGCGTAGACACAGGAAGTTATGTTTAAAAAATAACAAAAAACAGCGCCGAACAGAGAAATTAAGAAAGCACATTCATCATGTTGTTAAAACAGAATAGGTACACATGATTACTTTCTGCCACAGTTATGCCTTGTGGTAACTGTTAATAAGAGAGAAACTGAGTACGAAGGTTCAGTTCAATAAAGAGAGTTTTTATATCTTTACTTTTGTTACACTAATTGTTCTTAACAAACACGTTAAACATGGTTGTAATAGATATAGACCTGCACTCCACCCATGCTCTTACAGATCCGTAGGCCTCCTTCAAAGTCCCTGTCTTCTCCCATGACCTCACTACTTTCAGAAGGAGGAATCAATGATGTTTTATTATGTATAAATAAATCGCTAAAAGCTATGTCCTCTTGTCGACGACATTCTGTAATCACTGTCTGTAGGTGCGTGCATGAGCTCTAGGAATAGAAGGGAACGCATTCGCTTCAGAGCGTATAAGTAGCAGAAAAGTATTTTTCATCGAAATTGCAATTCCTGTATGTCTAAAACAGTCTTTGCATTAAGTTATAACACCGACATCTTTGTTTGAATAATAAGTACTTGAATATTTATTATTTTCATGAAGTAATGATCTGTGTTATCTTTACAAGAAAACAGTTTCAGTGTCAAGGATATAAATATGCATAAGTACACATTATAAATGACAAAATATTTGCGTACATTCTAATCCACACACATATTTCAAAAATAGATTAACAAATCATCTTCTTGATTGACATCCATACAACTATCTTGTGAAATGTACTAATGGGAATGAAACTCAGCGCTGAAAGTATGGGTTTATATATATATACGAGGGGTTAGCTAGTCTCACAATAGCACGATAAAATAGATTAACAAATCATCTTCTTCATTGACATCCATACAACTATCTTGTGAAATGTACTAATGGGAATGAAACTCAGCGCTGAAAGTATGGGTTTATATATATATACGAGGGGTTAGCTAGTCTCACAATAGCACGATAAAATAGATTAACAAATCATCTTCTTCATACCTTGATTGACATCCATACAACTATCTTGTGAAATGTACTAATGGGAATGAAACTCAGCGCTGAAAGTATGGGTTTATATATATATACGAGGGGTTAGCTAGTCTCACAATAGCACGATAAATTATCCGATTTTATTGGCAGGCAATGTACTGATAGAAAACCAAATAGAGCTCATCCTAATGGATGGACAATGTTCAAGTGAAGAACCCGTGTAAGTACACAGCTCGAACACAGACTTTCAAAGCTGATTAAAGCCAAAATATTCATTTTCATTATCAGCTGTGTTTGGCAGACAACAGAAAGAGAAAGATACAAAAAAATCACTATACTATTAAACTTGCTGAAAATGTTTAACTCCCCCTTTTTTTGATGTACACAAATGTAAAACTACTAGATGGCTGCACTGCAGAAGTTTCTACCAATACTTGACTTTCTTCATGGATCTGTACTAAGACTTCTCATGTAAATGTTGCAAGACTGGAACTACACTAAAGCTGAACTGAGACAAAGACTTATGGGTAACATATTCATAAAGGAAGCACTGTATTCCACTAATCCAAAGAAAGTGATTACAAATTGAACACTGTCAACACCCAGGGGATTATTCAGAGAACAACCCAACTTCTAGGTTGCTATAAACAAACCAACCAAAGAGAACATAGTGTAATGACTATACTGAGGAAGACAATACTCGTTACAACAGTATTTGTTTAAACATGTAGTCGAAAGGCTTAGCACACGGATCATCAACTCGAAGTTTATGCGAAGTGTAAGGAATTCAGGCGGAGATCTGGTGCATCACAAAATATATAACTTTTATTATCATACAACACACTCTTCAATATTACATGAAGAATTTACTGCAATATCGCAATTACTTTTATCAATACAGAAATGATATGATGTATGCTTAGTTCTGAGTGCATTCTATAAGCATATTTTTCTAGAACATAAGAAAAAACTTATACAGAAGTTGAATAAATCATTCCTTTCACCATAAAGACGAAGGCTTTCTGGACTATGACTCTCGATAACCCTGATACTGGCTAGGTGATAACTCACTGAGATTGTCTCTCAGCATGACTGACCGACTGTTAGCTTATTTCTGGCTGGACGACCATTAACTCACTGCTGGTTAAGGCAACGTTTATAAGGTAATTACAGGATGTTTGCAAACTTTCCTGCAGGTAAACACAAGGTTATTACTACCAAAAACATCCAAGAGTCGCACACTTTCATAAGAAACTCTAGTATATCCGGTCCTAAGCAACGTTTATAAGGTAATTACAGGATGTTTGCAAACTTTCCTGCAGGTAAACACAAGGTTATTACTG
>NW_013670205.1:7725-23570 GCF_000517525.1 Limulus polyphemus
GCCAAAAACATCCAAGAGTCGCATACTTTCATAACAAACTCTAGTATATCCGGTCCTAAGCAACGTTTATAAGGTGATTACAGGATGTTTGCAAACTTTCCTGCAGGTAAACACAAGGTTATTACTACCAAAAACATCCAAGAGTCGCACACTTTCATAAGAAACTCTAGTATATCTGGTCCTGAGCAGAATTTGAGCGAAACTGCTTACTCCACATGTAAGCATCAACACCCCCAACTTTTCGACCTCTGGTTTTGTTTCAGGAGTCCACTGATTTCTTTACTAGTATATTATTTCTTCCCTACTCTGAACTGTTGCTAAATCAGTAATCAAATACATGAAACCATGTTGATTGGCATTCTGTAAAAGGTCGTGGGATGTACACTTTGTACGACATGAACGACAATTTATTTGATGGCAACAACTCTTAGATAAAGCTCAGATACCAAGATTTGCACCGTTCTTTCTGAATCAGTATATTACGATCTTTGAATAAAACTGTATATTCTAGCTGTTACTCATCACACTTCCTAGTTGCCATTGTCTGCCATCTTAGATATTATAATCCATGGATTTGCACTGAATATTTGATTGTTGTTAACAGTAATGGCTAGTGGTTAGAAAGCAAAAATTTAAATTCCCTTTCAGTTTTGTGTTGGCATAGTTGTTCGTGCCATCACGTTTTTGTTTCGATCATCACACATGCTTAACATTTTGATTTGAATGAATGGGCTATCAACCATTGTGATTAAGCTAATAGTTACAATGTATTCTTCGTCTGATGGCTTTCTGCATAAGGCAGAGAGAGAAGTATATTATGTATAGAGGAAGCTTCATATTTCGGCTAACAATTAATAAATCCGGCAAATTAGCCGGTAGGCTGTTGTTTGATAACCTAATAATCCATCACCATGTACAGAAATTGATCATTCTAACCGGTCTGGTTTGTAAAAAGAATATTTTCAAGCATACATTTGATTGTCAGAAAAGTATTTGCAGTAATATTACCTGACTATGGACGATTTTATAAAGCACGAAACTCTACAACTACTAGTACTTGGCATAGTTCTCTGAATAGCTAGCTGTTAAAGTTAATTTCCTTGTTCAAGCATATTTTCTTTTGTGCTCCAAAGTCGTGTGATTCATTCTTCTGACAGCTCTGATTCTTCATCCAAAGTATCAACACAGTATTACATCCTTTAGTTTCAACTGGTAATTTAAATGTCAGGTTTTTCAAGTGATGCCCTGGCCCTTGAGTTGTACTTTAAGTAGCTCCGCCAATGGACACACTGAGTTCCATATATTGATAATTTCATCATGATCAGCTATGCCTGATATACCTGGATTTACCACTCGCCAGAAGTTTGTTCTGGTGGCTAATATTGTGATATAAGGTGAAACTACATGTTCTCAAGAGATGCCACGTGAACTTGTGATGTTTTGGATATTTAATAGTACTCTTCGAGTGCTCTAATACTATGTGCTTTTATACTCTCTGGTTGTTAATGTTGATAGGCCACTTTAGGAAAACATGGCCCTCTCTGATGAGGAATTCCAACTTTTACTAATATTGGCGAATAGTAGTTGAAAAAGCAAAAAATGGCAAATAGTCCTTTCTTTGTTGTTCAGGAATTGTACTCAGCCTCAATCAGAATGTAGCTTAAATACATGGCCACATTCTCTACACCATTCTGAATCTGAGATTAAACCAATCTTAGGTGCATCTCACTGTAATTAGTTTCCAAAACGAGTTCAAAATATGACCTTGATTTGACCTTGATTAAAGCATATTTTTTGACTGAAAGGAACACTCAGTTATCAGTACATTTGAAGTGTACAGTATTCTAGCCAATCAGTTTTAATGGAACGTATGTTACAAAATCCTAGTAGTAGTAGCCAACCTCAACCTGTGAGAGCTAGTATTTGAGCTGAGCCTGTCTTGATTATATCAAGACTCATTGTATGTCTAATGAACTCAAATGTAGTATACATACATGAATATTTTTCTTATTAGAGGATCTCTAAGCCTGGACTTTCTATCTGCAAAAGCAAGTCAAGAGTTGTCAGTATTAGTTTTAAAAGTTATCCACATAAATCAATCAGCATTTGATTGTAGACCATATAATAATAATTCTTTCAAAGACTACGGGTGCATTGCACAATTTAGTAGAATGAAAAATAATTTATAATACAGACGGCAGTCTTAGGACGATTTTCTTCATCCAACTGGATTTTCCAGTAGCTTGATGCCACATTCAAGGAACTGAATGAACAAAAAGCTCCAAGGATGTCCCGACATTAGTTTATATGTGGCAGCGAGAATGTATGAATTATGCTTACATTATGAAGGCACATGCACAATTTTAACACCCTCTTATTCTTCTTTACTCTAACCACTGGTGAGAATAATACACTCTGCACCATTTGATTCATTTCAGTGCAGGCTAAATCCGAAGCATTCAACCTATTTCTATGCTGGCCAGACCTTTAGTAGACCAAGTGAATTTGTAAGGTGACTACTTAATAGAATGTGTAACAAAGTTAAAGTTATAAAAAAATAAGTCCTTACTGTGCCTTCACAAAGCACATAATGTCAGTGCTTTTAAGCTCTGGTTTCAGGTGGCATAAACAAATGAGAATGGTGACCCATTCTTATCTGGACAGGATGCCAGTCTATCGCAAGCTAATCCTTAGCTAACAGCTGATATTCATAATAAATACAGTTGGGTAGACTGGAACAAGTGTCTTGCTCAAGGACACAACGGCATGCAGTGGGCTAGCCTCGAACTTCTCACCTTCAGATTACGGTCCAGAGTGCGAAGCCATTGAACCACACTGCCCTCAGTATGCAAGAGAAACGCCTATATAATGGCTTATCAATGTTGTTTATCTTAAACACCTTTCGAGTGCCTTAAAGATGTTAGAAACTCTGTGAATCTTCTCAAATATTGGAACTGTTTGACATCAAGTTAATTTTAGTATACTTCTATTAATTGTGATAAATGTTCTTGATGTGTACTAGCGTCACGATGATGTAATGAATTTATAGAAACATTCACCTAGGCCAAACGTATAGCTGGATGTGACAACACAGCCAAAGATACCAGTCTCCACTTTTCAGACTAGGAGTTACTGGCGATCATCTCTTAGCCTGGATATTTAAAGTTCTGATAACCAGGAGATGGTGTATTGATTCAATAAGCAGATCCTCAGAAACTGTTTTGATCAGGATGTCCTATAAATCTCTCATGGCCATGCTTGTATATGCTTTGCCATCCAAACATAGGCCAGATTTTCAGTTGCTCTTCTATGATAGGTTTTATATTTGGCCCTCTATTCTATCAATTCAAATGTATACCGCACTTTATCAACCAAATCCCAATCATTCAATGAATTGTTGTTGAGGTCCTTGACTAATTAATGTTGAGGGACTAGTATTGTGTGACCTGGCTCAAAAGCCATATGATCCAGGCTACCACTTGCCTAAAATAATTTAGGAAAATACCATGATCTTATTTGTCTGCTCTTCAGATAGAGGGAGAACTGATCTGCTTGACCTTATTGTTTGATGGACGAAGCAGTGAGAAGAACTGACCTAACCCTTCACTTTTTTTATACTACTGATGCTGCAGCATTGGCAGTTCTCAATACAGCATCGTTGTGAAGAAACACACACACACACACGTTTGTGATCACAGTGTGAGCACTAGAGCTGTGTAAAGCAAATTTATCTCAGTTATTATGGCATCCAGCATTAATGGATACACCCAAAATTCCAGATGGTTTTACCTCCTCTAAGAAGTCAGTGTTATATCATATACCGTTCTGCTCTCTTATCAGGGTTACCATCAGCTGCTAGAGGAATCGAGGAAGAGTAATTGAAACATGACAACTCCGTATTTCTACGGAAACTTTGGGTCAGTTTCAGGTTAGAATGGCCAAATAAACCAGTAAGAATACTAGGGGAAGCTAAACTTAGAGTAACCAGGAAATCTCTACAATCTTAATATACCAGTTTCAAGCATTCAAGAATGGACTTTCCAAGACAACCAACGTCTAAAAATATGCTTGAAGTTTGAACAAAGTGTAATTATAGTTACAGAAGACAATGTCTAACACCCAGAACATCACAAATGTAAGCAAGTAAGTAAGCATTGATAGCTCAGCTTTCGTTAAACAGGATACAATGTACGAATATTATCAAACAGGAAACAATGTATTACGTTTTTAGGAAAACTGTCTGCTTATTTCTTGAACTATACCTTATTATCGTTTTAAATTACATTTCATATTTTTAATATATTCTTTGGTTTATTTTGAAGTAGAATGTCTACTGTTGATGCCCCTGCCAATCTAAACTATTTCTGTTTTTCATTGATCTGCTGAGCCTTCATGTCAAACAAACTGACCTTTGGAAGTAACTGTTTCAACAATCATGCGGGAAGATAGAGCTGTCACAATTCAAACTGTCTGATTTTGAATTGTTCGACTGGTAAAAGTGATGCGTCAATTGGAACTTTGTAATGAATTAGTTTAAGAGGTTCACAGGTACCATCTTAGTCTGGAGCAGCTCTTCAACTTTCATTGTCATTTATCCTTGTGTCTGTCTTTAGGCTGTAAGTTATGTACTAAAGTACAACTATATTTAACTTTCAGTCCTTTGTATTTATAGTTCCTCACTATTATTTTATTATACTAGCTGTGTTTTTAGATTATTTTGTACCTGTTTTCCCAAGAAATACAAAATGTCTATATGTGTATCAGCAGACGCGTGTATCTCTTCTTTTCGCCCTTATTACCAGATTAAATCACATCAGGAACATCCCGCAAACCTTGTTTCACTATTGAGGAAACTAACCTAACTGTGCACCTTTTTATGTTTTATATCTTATTAAACAGAACACATTTTATCAATTTTAACTAGTGTAGGTTTCTGTTAAAATACCATACACTGTCAACCTGTAGATTCTATATATAGGAAACAGGATAACATCATTATATCAATGCTTAAGAAGTCACTATTTCATTATGCAGTAGCTAATATTCTATTAAAAAGAACCCACTGTATTAGTTTCTATCATTCTATATTTTTAAACAAGAAACACTGTATCAGTTTTTATCAATATATATTTTAGAAAAGAAACATTGTATCAGTTGATATTTTTGAACAAGAAACATTTTGTCAGTTTTTATCATTTTATATTTTAAACAAGAAACATTGTATCAGTTTTTAACAACTTATATTTTTGAACAAGATATATTGTATCAGTTTTTTACCATTCTATATTTTAAACAAAAACATTGTATCAGTTGATATTTTTGAACAAGAAACATTGTATCAGTTTAACAACTTATATTTTAAACAAGAAACATTGTATCATTTTTAACAATCTATATTTTTCAACAAGAAACATTGTATCAATTTTTAACAATCTATATTTTTCAACAACTGTATCATTGTATCAGTTTTAACAATTTATATTTTTGAACAAGAAACATTGTATCAATTTTTAACAATTTATATTTTTCAACAATAAACATTGTATCAGTTTTTAACAATTTATATTTTTGAACAAAAAAACTGTATCAGTTTTTATCAGTGTGTATTTTTAAACATGATTTTTTGTTTAAATAGGATTCACTGTATTGATTTTAGTAATTTGCATTAAGTTTAGGGGTTCATATTCAGTTTCATTGATTAATGTAATAATGGTAGTTTTTGTATTCTCTGTCTATTTTATCAATCGTAATCTTTCTTCAGCTGCAGATTTATTGGACTTACTTCGTGTATGTTTATTTCAATGAAGATAAGAACAGAGCGAGAAATTATAGCCCAAGTAAAGAAATATAGGGAAATTAATCATTACGTGACTATTTGGAAAGAAAAATGGGTTTTCTTGTTGGCTGTTGGGTCGATAAATCATTATGAAATCAAATTTTCAATTTATCAGAGCTCGGTGTTTTAGAATTCTGCATTATTGTTTGCATGCTAGGTAGAAACTAGAAGGTGATATTTTTTTTCTTAAGCCTGTATTTGAGGAATAAGATATGTTTGATCAGAACATTTACAACACGGCCAAGGCCAGGTGTGGACTAGCATGACTGTGAATCCTATGATTTATGGTTTTTGATAGTTCAAGAACTGAATTTATGTTTTTCTTTGTTTTTTCATGTAACTAGCACCAGTGAAACAGTTGTTTTTGACAGTTTAAAGAAAGGTGGTTTTTATAACCATGTAACTAGTAGCAGTAAAACAGCTGTATTGCCAGTTCAAGGACTTGTGGGTTTTTATAACTATGTAGCTAGTAGCAGTGAAACAGTTCTTTTTGACAGTTCAAAGAATGGTGGTTTTTATAACCATGTAACTAGTAACAGTGAAACAGCTATTTTTGACAGTTCCAAAAAATGGTGGTTTGTATAACCATGTAACTAGTAGCAGTGAAACAGTTCTTTTTGACAGTTCAAAGAATGGTGGTTTTTATAACCATGTAACTAGTAACAGTGAAACAGCTATTTTTGATAAATGAAATATATGATGTTTTTTATAACCATGTAACTAGTAACAGTGAAACAGCTATTTTTGATAAATGAAATATATGATGTTTTTTATAACCATAAAACTATGAACAATGAAACAGATTATTTTTTATTGTTCAGGGACCTATCGTTTTTGTAACCCCGTAAATTGATAGAAGTGAAATAGTTGTTTTTGATAGTTAAAGGATTGATTTCTTTTTTGCCACTACAAAACTGTGTGCAGTGATACATTTATCTTTTTTAGTTCAATGACTGATGTTTATTGTAACCACGTAAGTACTTTAGCAATAGAACATTTGTTTTTTTTCACAGTTAAATAATTCATAGTTTTTGTAACCACATACTAGTAACTTTGAAACAGTTTCTATTAATATTTCAAAGATTGATGATACTTATAGCTACATAACCAGAAATAGTTACTTTTTGATAATTCAAGGATTTATTGCTTTCACCACGAAACCGATAGCTGTGAAACAGTTTTTTTTCACAGTTCAAGGCATTATAGTTTTTGTTATATCGAACTGGTACAGTGAAAGTATTATTCTTATTTTTTAAGGGATTGGTGTATTTGTAACTGGGAGCATTGAAACAGTTATTTCTTGATAGTTTAAAGATTGTTGTTTCTTATAACCATGAAACTGGGAGCAGTGAAACAGTTATTTTTTGATAGTTTAAAGATTGTTGTTTTTTATAACCATGAAACTGGGAGCAGGGAAACAGTTATTTTTTGATAGTTCAAAGATTGTTGTTTCTTATAACCATGAAACTAGGAGCATTGAAACAGTTATTTTTTGATAGTTCAAAGATTGTTGTTTTTTATAACCATGAAACTGGGAGCAGTGAAACAGTTATTTTTTGATAGTTCAAAGGTTGTTGTTTCTTATAACCATGAAACTAGGAGCATTGAAACAGTTATTTTTTAATAGTTTAAAGATTGTTGTTTCTTATAACCATGAAACTAGGAGCAGTGAAACATTTTTTGATAGTTTTTACCCTTAACATTTAAATGGTTAAAAGTAATATCGTTTTTTAAGCAATCAGAATCACCTAAAACACTGAACACAATTATGTGGTTGAAAGTTAAACCTTGAACTATCAAAAAACAACCATTTCACTCTTACCAATTATGTGGTTAGACGCTCGTTATTTCTTTACTGTTAAACAAACGTTTCACTCCTGCCACTCCTCCGGTTTCTTTGTAAGATCATGATCTTTTTACCAACTAAAGCACAAAACTCGGAGAGCTTCGAGCGTATAACTTGCATTTTTGTGTAGACAAATTCTGGGGATGAACATCATATATTCGTATTTACGAATCTCTGTACCAATGAAAAGAAGCCAATCGTGACACATAAATTTGTGGTCATAATCGTGAGAATATTTATTTTCTGTGTCACCAAGTTCAATGAATATAAACACGTTAAATTTTAAGCCATATTTTGTGAAATAATACAACTTTAAAGAATATATTTCATTAACTACATATCAGGTGTGAGTAGGAATGCTGATGTGATGCAGATATTTTGTGTTGTTAATATTTTGTATTTATGTGTAGTAATTAAAGCAAAGTTACTAAGACCATCTGTCGTTGTCCCTAAGTTTTTAACTATTGACCAGAGAGAAAGCAGCCAGTCATTAGCACCCTACTACCCATCATGCACACAAAGGGATTGACTGTCACTCTTATAATGCATCCACAGCTTAAAGTAAGAGGATCATTTTTTGGTTTAGCATAGATTGGAACCCGGTTCCCAGCTCCGAAATTCTTAGTTCCATCACCGGGCCAACCAGCACTCTCATTTTTAATAAGCTACTTTATGAAATATGAGAAGTACGTGATAAACCCACCATTCCTTCATGATAAGTACATAGTATAAGGAAAATATTGTATTTTGAAATGTACATACGAATCCAACAAAGTAATGATAATTCTCGTTATTAAAGAAGAAAAGAAAACACACCAATAACAAGAAAACGTTGATAAATTCGAATATTAACGAGCTATATGCAATTTCTGTAACATTTTAGAAAAACAAATATTTAACACGTAGTTAAGTTTAAACTTACTGAACTGATCTTCAATTTTCTTTCATACTTTAGGGCCCCCCAGTGGCACAGCGATATCTCTGCGGACTTACAACGCTAGAAACCGGGTTTCGATACCCGTGGTGGGCAGAGCACAGATAGCCCTTGTGTAGCTTTGTGCTTAATTAAAAACAAACATACTTTAGGATTTTTAACACCTTCTCAACGCTCAAATATGTTAAAAATGAAACAACAACAAAAGATAGTCGAGTCTGTAGATGAAACGTCTAGACATCATTGGTAATTCTGTTCTTTCTGTGAATGAAAATTAATTGGGTAGTACGATCTTACAAGAAAAATAAATCAATAATTTCTAGTATAAGTTTTTATAGAAACGTGTTTTCCAGGCTACTGTTTTTTCCATAATGAAAAATCTTTGTCGAAACAAACAAGATAGTTCGGTTAGTTGTTTAGCTACTTTCTTATCAAAACACGACTACGTTTCACAATTCCATTTAAAACTGATAGGTCTACATGTAGCTTGTACAGAACAGTGAATGTTTGAGTATTTTTCTCTCTTCGTTGTGAAGCACAAAGCAACACACTGGGCTGGCTATCTGTGCTCTGCCTACCACGAGCATCGAAACCCGATGTTTTAGCGTCATAAGCCTACAGACTTGCCGCTGTGCCACTGGGGGCATGTTTTATCAAAAACTAGTATGATAATTACTAATGAGTCAAATATGATTTATATGAACCTAATAATTTCAAGTAAATACAAAATATGCATTGATGATTAAACCATCAGGCCATTTGTCCTTAGAAAATAAACTTAACTGTCATTCCAGCCAACATGAAACTTCCCGAGGAATCTCTAAAAGTGTGAAATAACAGTTCATTGTGGCACTACAAAAGTAGGATGATTGAACAGTATTTTCTTGTCTGAACCTTTTTTCTATGGCCTCATTTTCAACAAAGTTAAGAGTTTAGAAAAGAAAAACTGAACCATGACCTTGGCCATTTGGACACAGCTGTAGAAAATTAACCCGCGAGCTTGTTTTTTTCCATTTACTTGTCATGTGTACATGACGGCTAAGAATCAAGAAAACCTGTCGAGCTGAGAAGATTCATCCGGCCTGTCATTAGAACAACCCACGAGTTTTCGTCTACTCTGTGATATATTAATAGGGGTTGTCAATATAAAAATCTCTAATCTTTGTTTTTAATACTTGGAGGGCATTTTCAACACACAGCGTTGTCATTACAAACGGGTGTGAAATTAGTCACATAAGAGAAAAACAGTACTAATGTATTATCACGGTAGTTAGATCACGATAGTTAGAGAACAACAGTATTAATGTATTATCACGAGAATTAGGGAACAACAGTATTAATGTATTATCACGATAGTTAGGGAACAACAGTATTAATGTATTATCACGATAGTTAGAGAACAACAGTATTAATGTATTAGCACGATAGTTAGGGAACAACAGTATTAATGTATTATCACGATAGTTAGAGAACAACAGTATTAATGTATTATCACGAGAATTAGGGAACAACAGTATTAATGTATTATTACGATAGTTGAATTTTTTGGTGGTTAATTAATTAGCACAGCATCTCTTACTGTAGTTTTGTTTTATATTAGAACCACATGCTCATGATTTAGGTGTAATCAGTTTCAAGTCGTTAATATCGCTATTTTTAGATACAATCTATTAGGTTTTATATTTTTCTATTCAGCGCTGTTTCATTTAATTCCTGCATAAAATACGACGTCACATACTTACATCCAATAGAGTAAATGTTTAAGCACTGACGTCTTAAAATTATACTTCGATAATTATATAGTATACAAAAATGAAAAGTCGAACATTTTGAAGGGTGTATGTTTTTTTTTTAAATATACATCCACACTGAAGGACTTTTAAGCGTTGCTATTAGACGAATAACCACAAACAGTACATCCAATACGTGTTTAACTTTGACACACTATAGAAAATAAAATATTTAGTGACAGTCATTCTCGAGTCAGAAATGATGTGAGATACAAACTAGTACTGCTTGAGCAAGAGTATTTGCAACGATTAGTCTTATCGCTGATTGTTCTAACACACGTATTGCTAATAATGTTCCCTCTAAGCTGCGCGACCACACAACAACTAATCAAGTGCCGCGCACTTAATTAATCCAGCCGCGCACATCCTCAGTAATGGTGAGGAGTTTCAACAAGTTGACGGCCTTAATGACCCCGGCAGTTGATAGGCCTAAAGTCCAAATAACGAACTAGTAATATTGCAAAGCGGCCTAATGATCTAATAGGGTCGATGGTCTAAAAATAGCCTGCTCCCCTCCAAAAAAACCAAAAAAAAACAACAAAAACTGGTAGCGCACTGGTGCACATGGAAAAATTCATTCCGCACATGGATTGAAAAAATAGAGGGAACATTGACTATTACCTATATATCATGCTACTAAACGGCAGGCAGATGAAAATGTTTAGCTACTTAAGGATCGGGTGTGCCCTAGTAGGTAGCATGTTGGACTGTGAATCCGAAGGCCCATTACTCGTGGATAGTAACCTTAAGAAAAACAAAAATAAATTTATCCAAAATTTGGAGCCATGGATGCGTTATAAGTGTAACGGCCAAATTCCATTATTTGGTTTCTGGCCCAAGAGTTAGCTGTCAGTGTTGTCGACCAGCCTTCTATCTAGTCTATCACTTCAAAGCTAGTGAGGGCTAGCGTAGATAGCCCTTATGTAGCTTTGTACAAATATCTGAAACAAACAAACAAAAAACACATCTAAACCTGGCGGTAAACATTTTTTAGTCAAGTCCATCTTCGTCCATTAAGAGATAATGGCATTTGTAAAATTGAATAGTCTTCACTGTCCTCTTGAAGATATTCTTCAAGAGTGAGAAAAGTAATGGTGTCTTGGCTGATTGTACCTAAAATATAACAAAGCCAGACATGGCAGTTCCCTGGCTGAGCTACCAACTAATTCAGCAAAACAGACAAATTGTTGCACCATTACATGTCAGTGGCTAGAGCTATCACCTGAGGGACTCTCTAGTTTTATTGAGGGGGTACCAAAGAAAACAGTACCTTGTTTTTAGGTCTCATGTTGTTGTTGGCATTTATGCAGTAAGAGGACATTTTATGATTTCCATGCTAATTGTCCAGAGTTGAAACAAACGTTTAATTGATTTTAAACAGAGCATCGGACACAGTAATCCTTCAGTTGCAGCATAATTACAGGATTATGGAATTTTTTTGCTGGGGTTTTACCCAACTTAGCTGAAATGATGTCTCTTGCAACTCTACTGCATGAACCATTGGCCTAATGTAATAACACTTTCTCAGTGAACATTTCAGGCAGCCACGACTATTGCAATGACTGCTAATGTTGGCTTCTGTCAGTCCAGTAGCTTGTTTGAGGTGATAACTTCAAACCTGCTAGCTAAGAGTTCAGCCATAGCCAGGAAGATATGTTGCTGATATCTGAATATATCTTCACTGCAGCTATAACAGGATAAGCTTTCTCACGCAGATGATATAGACCATCTACATAGGTTTTACATCATCTGCGTAGGCTGCAAAGTTCTTGCAAAGTCTTCAAATGATGAACTATAACACAGGTCACGAGATGGTCAAACGTCCATCTTTTATACCACTGTCTCCACTGATATAGAGATGTTTGTTGCTGTAGTGTCTCTTCTTCGTTTCACTACTTGGCTAAAATGCAACATGAATCAGTTCATATTTGACTTTTCCTGACCTTTAAAGCATAAGAGGCTAATCTGCTTTTTATCCACCCAACAATGGACTTCTTTGGGCCCACGTCAGATCCTTTACCCTCAACTGGACTCCAGCTTTTAACTCCTCTTTCTAATTTTCATAGGTTATTTTTAATGCAATTGGTACGACACAGCGTTAAATAACCTTTATAACCTATTTTAAACTCTAAGTCTAAATAGGAAAAGAATATAAAAAAGACAGCCAAAAAGAATATTGTGGGTAAAAACAACTAGAAAGGCAACCCCAACCCGCAATGTTTTCGCCTTTTGCTGCAACCAACCTAAAAGATAGATAGACTTACGTATAGATGCTAATATCCTCTTTATATCCCAGTTTGTTTTTGAGTTTGACTATTTTTTTTCAAATCCTGATTTCCTGCCATTATAATGAACGTTGTTGACCTTTAATTTGACCCTAATCTTTGTCACAAAATGTTAATCAAGTTGTTCTTGGACAACAATCAACTGGCGATAATCATTGTCCAATGATGAAACAGAGAAGTCTATCTTGAAATCAGCCACAGCAAAGATAAGTAACAGGTACACCGGTTCAAACTAGTATCTTTGGGCAAGTATACAATGAAACAGTCTAATTTAAAACTATAGAAAGGTATAATTTATAACATGGATAAATGATAATAAAGAAGAACTGACACTTCTAACTGAAATTGTTTCTAGTTTACTTTCTATGACGTTTCGAGCAAACGCCATTCGTCAGGCAGTAAAGTCCGTGTTACAATAGAATTAGGCTCAGAACACGGTCTTTACTGCCTGACGAAGGGCGTCTGCTCGAAACGTCGTAGAAAATAAACTAAAAAAAAAATTCATTCAGACGTGTCAATTTATTGTTTATTATCATTTATCTAAATTTTTCTTATCACGTCTTGCAGGACAACACTCATTCTATAATTTATATAAATATAATAGTACTGTTTGTTGATGTAACTACTTCGCAGGGTTTAAGTGGATCTTCACCAAATTTGGTTTGGAAGTTCATTAGGTTCATGCGGGGGCACATACCAATTTTCAGTTTTACATTTTGTGTTTTGCAGTTTTTATAGGTGTTTTTGCGTTTTTTACCACTACTTCGCCCCCTGTAGATGGATCTTCACCAGATTTGCCATGAAGGTTTGTCGGATTTATGAGGAACTACATACAAAATTTCAGTTTTACATTTTGTGTTTTGCAGTTTTTATGGGTGTTTTTTTGCGTTTTTTTACAATTACGTGTAAGGAAAACAACTTTTCATGTCCTAAGATAACCTTTCATTGGTTATGAATTTACATAACTTCCGTCCAGGGGAAGGGTATATACTCCAGCTAGTTTATAATAGTTAACATACCACAACAACCTCATCTTACTTATTGTTGTGATTTGTTATCTACTGTTGACAAGAATGTTACGTACCGTTCCTAATTACTGAACAAGAAGTGTAATGTAACTTATTTAGTTTTGAGAAATAATTTTCATAATATACAGAGTGCTCAGTAAGAATTTACTTAATAGTTTTTAGGGTGGCTAACAAAAACTATTTACAATTACTCTAAAATAACTTCATTATTATTTCTACAGTTATACATTCTCTACAACGTCAGCATTCCAAACTCTTACCTGTAAAGCGTGGAGAGAAACAAAACACGTAAAATATGCCCTTAATATATGATAGGAGATATTCCAGGTCTGGCTGACTTCAGAAAAAGTAAGTGATGTGCTTATAATGACCGGAAACGACTATCATCACAACTGGTGATTGTAACAACAACAACTACAACAACAAAAAAAGATAACTCTTCAGAGTATTTTAGCATTGGAATTCTAGCATTTCACAGTATTTAAAGTAATGTTTGTTCTAATAAAATTCTGACTAAGTGCTAAAAACAGTATTTTAAATGCTTATAATCTTGGTTATAAACAACTTAAAGATATAACGTATGTATAATAGAGAATATATTCGCCATCTCGGATATTCTGTCACTAAGTATATGGGAAGGTATGCGTTTGCTGACACCCCAGAACGGAGAAGGGTTTACATTTATTAACAGACACATCCATCTCTACAACGGTAATTTATTTCGTTATTTTCCTTGAAAGTATTTACCCAACTCGATCCCTCTTCACGTTTCATCTTCTTCTTTTTTTTTGTGCTTGGATGCAGGCTAGGCTCAATTTAAACATAAATGTACTTACTCACTTAGAGTAAGTTTGTGTGTATAATGCTTTGCTGTATTACAGAGACCAGTTCGTGTTGAAACACTCTGAAAGTTTATTTTATCTAGAACATCAGGATGAATTGATAACATTGAAAAGATGAGTTCAAAAATAAAACCAGGGAAATTATACACATACTTTCGTTACCCTGAGCTGTAGCGTGGGGAAGAGACAGAGCAATTCATTGCTTTTATGGTATAAGTGTTACATTATAGTTGAGCCAAGTGGTTACATTATAGTTGTTTCCGTTGGTTACATTATAGTTGCGGCAAGTGGTTATATTATAGTTGTCTCAGGTGGTTACATTATACTTGTGTCAGTTAGTTACATTATAGTTATGCCGAGTGGTTACATTATAGTTGTCTCAGGTGGTTACGTTATAGTTATGTCAAGTGGTTACATTATAGTTGTTTCAGTTGGTTACATTATAGCTGTGTGGTTACATTATAGTTATGTAACGTTTGTTTGGTTTGGTTTGAATTTCGCGCAAAGCTACACGTGGGCTTTCTGCGCTAGACTCTAATTTAGCAGTAAATGACTAGAGAAAAGGCAGCCAATTATCACCATCCACCGCCAACTCTTGAGCTACTCTTTTACCAAAGGATAGTGGGATTGAACCGTCACATTATAACGCCACCACGGCTGAAAGGGCGACTATGTTTGATGGGACGGGATTCGAACCCGCGATCCTCAGATTGCGAGTCAAGCGCCCTAACCACCTGGCCATGCTGGGCCCAGTTATCTCTAACGATTACATTATAGTTGTGTCAATTGGTCACATTATAGTTCTGTCAAGTGGTTACGTTACAGTTGTGTCAGTTCGTTACATAATAATTGTGTCAGTTCGTTACATAATAATTGTGTCATGTGGTTACTTTATAGTTGTGTCAAGCAGTTACATTATAGTTCTGTCCTCCGGTTACATTATAGTTCTGTCCTCCGGTTACATTATAGTTGTATCAATTGGTTAAGTTATAGATGTATCACTTGGTTACATAATAATTGTATTATGCGGTTACATTATAGTTGTGTCAGTTGATTAAGTTATAGTTACGTCAAGCGATTTCATTATAGTTATGTTAAGGGATTACATTATAATTGTTTCAATCGGTTACATTATAGTTCTGTCATCCGGTTACATTATAGTTGTGTCAGTTGATTAAGTTATAGTTACGTCAAGCGATTTCATTATAGTTATGTTAAGGGATTACATTATAATTGTTTCAATCGGTTACATTATAGTTCTGTCAAATTGTTACATTATAGTTA
>NW_013670205.1:24399-27210 GCF_000517525.1 Limulus polyphemus
ACTTATCTGATTGTTTGAAAGCATTGATAATAAGTTATCTGATCTTTTTATGTAAACATACGATGTTTTGAATATAATGACACTGAGCTAAGTGATGTTTTGTTACAATAATACTAAATTACCGGTTGTTTTTAATACAAATACTTTGAGTTAACTTAGTGTGATTATATTCAAAAGATCGGTTATGTGCTGTTTTGTTGCAATAATACTAAGTTACTGGTTGTTTTGAATACAAATACTTCGCGTTATTTGGTGTTTTGAACATGATGACACTGAGTTAATCGTTGATTTGTATATGATGATGCTGTGTTATGTGATTTTTCGAATACTAAAAATCTCAGCTATTTGACGTTTGAAAGACAATGATATTAAGTTACATGAAATTTAGATACAAAAACACTGATTCGCCTGACAGTATTCGTGCTATGACACTGAGTGATATGACGTATAATATTGTGAACATAATGATACCAAGTTAACTTATGGTTTGAGTAGAATGACCCTGTGTTACATGATGTTCTGAAATCAGTATGAGTAAGATGTATGGTATATTTTTTCAATACGAACACTATGAGTTACGTGATCTTTGTACTAAAATAGCAGTTACGTGATATGTTAAATAGAATAGCGATGGGTTATTTATCGTGTCGAATACAATGTCGAACACAGAGCCACCTGGTGTTTTAAATGCAATTGTTTTAAATCTTTTATCACCACGTTTGTTGTTAAATACCTTTCTCGGTGCGAGGATAAATTTTAAATAGACACATAAATATATTTTTATTGTATAATTATTTATATGTCGATGTTTTTAGATAGACACATCAACCCACGTAGGGTTATATTATTACATATAACTCGCTATATATAGATAAACATAAATACAGGCGACGTTGTATAATTGCTATGTGATAATGAATTGGTTTCTAGAGATAATTGAATGGAATATTATAAAGATGAATATTTTCTAAGATTGTAAAAAGTATTAAGTAAAATAATTATTCCTGTATTGATTAACAAAATTTTGGAAATAATATGCCCCACTTATAATTTCTAATTACCTATAAATTTATTGATTTTTTGCTGAACTTTTTCTCGGAGACTTTGCATATCAAAACACTTTTCAACGCTAAACCAAATGATATATAATGTGTCCAATGACAGTGAGAGATTCAAATTACACAATGTTTTCATATGTTACAATAAGTTACATTTTTTAAAATGTAAAACAACGTTTCGATTACAACGACACTATATTGTCTAATTCCTCGAATATTGCGACATTGAACAAACTCATGTTTGGAATACGATGACACTCACAACATTTCCAAATGTGTTAAGTAAAATGCCACTAAATTATTTGATGTATTTGATGATATTGAGCTAGCGAATTTTAGTGAACTTGTAATACTAAATAACACGGCTTTTGTGTACACTGGTGTTTTGTATAAAAAACGACACAGTTACTTGATGTTTGTATACAATGACAAAAAGTTACACGATCCTTTGTATACAAAGTCACAAAGATGACTGACATTTTACATACAAAAAAAAGAACAACAACAACAAAGGTGCCTGATGTTTTGAATACAAAGACACACATTTACCTGATGTTTCGTATACAATAACACAGAGTTACATGTTTTTTGTATACAAAGATACACGATTACCTGATGTTTTGAATACAAAGACACACATTTACCTGATGTTTCGTATACAAAAACACAGAGTTACATGTTTATTATATACAAAGATACACGATTACCTGATGTTTTGAATACAAAGACACACATTTACCTGATGTTTCGTATACAATAACACAGAGTTACATGTTTTTTGTATACAAAGATACACGATTACCTGATGTTTTGTATATAAAGACAAACAGTTACCTCATTTTTTGTATACAAAGACAAACAGTTACCTGATGTTTTGTGTACAAAGAGAAAAGGTGTCTGGTGTTTTGCATAAAAGGACAAATGTGCCTGATGTTTTGAATACAATGACAAAAATTTACATGATATTTACTATACAAAGAACAAAGATTTCTGATGTCTTCCATACAAGGGCACAATGGTGCCAGACATTTTGTACACAAAACACAAATATACCTAATGATTAGGTATATTATCTGATGTTTTCTATACAAAAACACACAGTTATCTCATGTTTTGTATACAAAGACACATAGTTACATGATTATAGTATACAAAGATGCAGAGTTACCTCATATTTTGTATACAAAGACACATAGTTACATGATTATAGTATACAAAGATGCAGAGTTACCTCATGTTTTTTATACAAAGACACATAGTTACATGATTATAGTATACAAAGATGCAGAGTTACCTCATGTTTTTTATACAAAGACACATAGTTACATGATTATAGTATACAAAGATGCAGAGTTACCTCAGTTTTGTACACAAAGACACATAGTTACATGATTATAGTATACAAAGATGCAGAGTTACCTCATGTTTTGTACACAAAGACACATAGTTACATGATTATAGTATACAAAGATGCAGAGTTACCTCATATTTTGTATACAAAGACACATAGTTACATGATTATAGTACACAAAGATGCACAGTTACCTCATGTTTTGTATACAAAGACACATAGTTACATGATTATAGTATACAAAGATGCAGAGTTACCTCATGTTTTTTTATACAAAGACACATAGTTACATGATTATAGTATACAAAGATGCAGAGTTACCTCATGTTTTTTATACAAAGACACATAGTTACATGATTATAGTATACAAAGATGCAGAGTTACCTCATGTTTTTTATACAA
>NW_013670205.1:28153-36184 GCF_000517525.1 Limulus polyphemus
GATATTTTGCATACAGAGACACAAATGTGCCTTATGTTTTGTATACAGAGACACAAGTTTACCTGTGGCCATGTATACAGAGACACAAAGTTACCTTATGTTTTCTATAGACAGACACACAATTATCTGATGTTTTATATAGAAGGACAGTTACCTTTTTTATTATATAATAACACAAAGTTACCTGATCTTTAGTGTACAAAGTTATATAGTTACTTGATGTTTTGGTTCAAATAACACATAATTACAATATATTTTGTATACAATGACAGAAAGGTGCCTGATGTTTTGTATACAAAGACACAAAGTTATCTGATTTTTTGTATACACAGACACACAGTTATCCAATGTTTTGTACAGAAAGACACAAAGGTACCTGATGTTTTGAATACACAGATAAACAGTTATCTGAAGTTTTGTATATGAAGACACAAAGATGTTTGATGTTTTAAATATAAAGACACAAAGTTACCTGATGTTTTGTATACAAAGACAGAAAGCTACATGGTGTGTTGTAAACAAAGATACAGAAATACGTGATGTTTTGCATACAAAGACACAAAGGTGCCTGATGTTTTGTATACAATGACACTCAGTTACCTGATGTTTGGTATACAATAACACATAGTTACCAGATGTTTTGTTTACACAGAGACACAGTTATCTCAGGGTTTGTATACGAAGACATAAAGATGTTGATGTTTTGCATAAAACACACAGTTACCTGATGTTTTGTATACAAAGACACACAGTTAATTGATATTTTGAATATAATGACACAAAGTTACCTGATGTATTGCATGCAAAGACACATAGTTACCTGATGTTTTGTTTACCAAGATATACAGTTACCTGATGTTTTCTATAAAAAGACAAAAAGTGCCTGATATTTTGAATATAATGACACAAAGTTACCTGATGTATTGCATGCAAAGACACATAGTTACCTGATGTTTTGTTTACCAAGATATACAGTTACCTGATGTTTTCTATACAAAGACAAAAAGTGCCTGATATTTTGTATACAATTACACACTGTTTTCTGATGTTATATATACAAAGACACAAAGTTACATGATTGTTAAAATATATTTGGCCTAGTTTACTTGTTATTTTGAATATAATTACATTGAATTACCTTTCTTTGTAATACAATGTTGCTTTGAATATATTGGCACTAATTTGCCTGATAGCTGGAATGCAATCACACTGATTTCTCTTGAATACGACGCAAATGGCTACTTGATGCTTTAATGTGACACTAAGTTATCTGATATTTTGATGAGAAAACTGGGTTATCTGTTGTTTTACAATGGCATTGAGATAACTTTTAATTCATGATATTTTAAATTACAATGCCACGGAACTGACTGATAGTTGAAATATATTGACACCGAGTTGTAGGATAATTTAAATACAATTGCAGAGCTAGAAGACGGTTGAGCTATATTGACCCTGACATTGTTAATGTTTAGGATACAATTACACTGAGTTATAGAATAATATAAATACAATTACACTGAGTTATAGAATAATATAAATACAATTACACTGAGTTATAGGAATATTTAAATACAATTGCAGAGCTAGAAGACGGTTGAGCTATATTGACCCTGACATGGTTAATGTTTAGTATACAATTATACTGAGTTATAGAATAATATAAATACAATTACATGGAGTTATAGGAATATTTAAATACAATTACAGAGCTAGAAGACGGTTGAGATATAATGATTGTGGGCTGCTTGATGTTTGGAATACAATGACATTGAGTTACTTGACTGATTGAGAAGCAAACTGAGTTATTTGATGTTTCGAATTTTAGTGACACTGAGTTACCTGTTTTTTTTGTTTTTTTTATACATTGTCATGGAGTTAACGTTTTTGAATACCGTTATATGGAGTTACATGATTTTTTAATACAATGACAGAAAGTTGCCTAATGTTTTGAATGAAATGACTGTGAGTTATTTAACATTTGTAACACTCACTGTCATTTTATTAAATAGATTTGTTTTTGAAATGATAATACTTAGTTACATTATTTTTTAATACAACTACACTAGATAACCTGATATTTTGAACTTTTAATAGTGAGAAATATGATTTTTGAGTAACTTGGTGATTTGAATACACTGCCACCCTGTCTCTTAACGTTTTAATTGTAATGAAGTTAACTAAATTGGAACGATGTATCAAAGGACACTTTGTAATAATAATCTTGATTACCCTAGTATTTTGGATGCAATAAAACTGTTTACCCTAATTCTTTACAATACAGTGCCACAGTTTGAAATAAAATAAAGGTACGATGTCAACATTGTAAAGTAGGGAAATATAAGTTTAAAGAACAGTTATTATAAATACTACAGACGGGGAAGACAGTACTTTGTTAATAATACAAGTTTAAAGAAATTTTTTTATAAATACTCCAGACGGGGAAGACAGTACTTTGTTAATAATATAAGTTTAAAGAACATTTATTATAAATACTCCATGGTGACGGTGAAGACAGTACTTTGTTAATAATATAAGTTTAAAGAACATTTATTATAAATACTCCATGGTGACGGTGAATACAGTACTTTGTTAATAATATAAGTTTAAAGAACATTTATTATAAATACTCCAGACGGGGAAGACAGTACTTTGTTAATAATATAAGTTTAAATAACATTTATTATAAATACTCCATGGTGACGGTGAAGACAGTACTTTGTTAATAATATAATTTAAAGAACATTTATTATAAGTACTCCATGGTGACGTACTTTGATAATAATGCACACTTTCTTTTTCCTTCCAAAATTATCACTTCCCTCAATTTATCACGAGAGACTTTAGTTAAGAAAGGATTCCCATCATATCTTCTTCCGTTTCATTCTCTTATAAAGCAAAAGCAATTTCTCTCTCTATATATATAAAGGTTTTTTTATGATCATAAGTGTACGTCACCCCTGGTTTAATGTTGAAGTTATTTTATCTCTGTTTTTTTTATATCTTCTACGTCACCCCTGGTTTAATGTTGAAGTTACTTTATCTCTGTTTATTTTTATATCGTGTACGTCACCCCTGGTTTAATGTTAAAGTTACTTTATCTCTGTTTATTTTTTATATCTTCTACGTCACCCCTGGTTTAATGTTGAAGTTATTTTATCTCTGTTTATTTTTATATCGTGTACGTCACCCCTGGTTTAATGTTAAAGTTACTTTATCTCTGTTTATTTTTTATATCTTCTACGTCACCCCTGGTTTAATGTTGAAGTTACTTTATCTCTGTTTATTTTTATATATATCTTGTTATGGATTAAGAATGATTACATTTTCATTGTCTTCTTTCCTTTTCCTTCGATGTTTATCTTATTACATATCCATAAACAGAATATATATATATCATATAGGTTATGTGTTTTATTTCAACCTCTGACATTGCACATATTTTATATCATAGAGGAAAGAAAAAAATATCTGACGAAACGATTTGATCTTTCCTTTTTGAAGCTCTTTTTCTGTAATTCTGCGATTCGAATTTTTAACTGGTCAGAGCGGTCCAAAAATTATTACGTATAATCGATAGGGAAAACGTTATGCATTAATAACTTTACATCTGTGCTCTTTTTTTGTACCACAGACAACTCTTGGGTGTTAATGATTCTCACTTATTTACTAGATGTAGCAGTTTAGAAGAGTTAATATGTGACATTAGGAATTGGTTCTTTACTTAACTAACGGTTGTGAGCTTTTAAACAAGCATTGTGAGACGGATGGTCGTGTGTTGACACGAACAAATAGAACATTTCTAAGTTGTCAAAGAGCTGTCACTTCAATTGCACCCCCAAAGTTCTGCTAACTGAGGTTTTGTACTACGTCCTGCTTGGAGGTTCAAGTGGACCCATTCCCTTTTGTCTGAACTGTCACCTCGTCGTCACGTGACTCTTCTCAGCCGGAAACACGAAGATAGGCGATGACAGCTGTCGCAGCAACATGAGGGTGAAGACTAGAAGAGTTAGGAAGATGAAGCCAATCCGGACAACGTCATAGACACAAGCTTTTGATTTTGAAAAATTCTCTCACTTAGCTAAGCATTGGGGAGGAGGGAGTGGGGGAGGTGCTTAGCTATGTAAAGACTATAAGTGTGAAGAGCTTTCTTCCTTTTAAAGGTCATAATAACTTTGTCACCTCCGTTTTACGACCGAGGAGGGTGTTACAGTAATTGTGATCCTTTTACTTTTACAAGTAGTCATAGATTATGTAAAGTAATAGGCTCGGGAGCATTAATTAGCTTCTCAAATTACTTTTCTTTATGTCCTGATTGACCGTCAAATATGGCATGTTGTTGTAAAACATCGTGAAAAATAAAAACGTCAGACTATATACTTTGATAATCAGAATATGTAAATTTTTAAAGCCCAGCAAGATAGTGAAAACTACTTTATATAATAACTGTCCTTTATTGGTAAAAGTAATCAAGAACAAAGACTGTCATGAATTCATTGAATTTGGAAATCGAAATGTACATTGTGAAAACAACCACATTCACTGAATGGCTGAGGTTTCTCAATCGTATTCATTTATCTAATATTACATCAAGATTTTCTTTGGGTACCGTGAGTTTCAGGGACTGATTTCGAACGTTTTTCTAATAAAAAATATTCTTATTTGTTTTTAAAGTTCACCCTAACTAGTCCTAGCATTAAAACAAAACAACATCAATAAATAAGCAATATGTTACGACTACTCTTTATATATATATATATATCTTTATAACAGAGCACTGTCTTAGTTTGTAATGAAGGAATACTTCTTGTAGCTTTATTCGATTATTAAGTATGAAGGCGAAATGTTTATATTTTTAATGATTCTAAAAACCCCAAATCTATAAACAGAACGAAATTTTCCTGTAAAGAAAGATAGAAATGGGTGTGACCTAATTGCCAACGTGCCAGACTGTAGATTCGTTGCCGAAAAAAAAAAATCGAGCTTCGCATGTGAGATCATGCGAGCATTATAAGGCTTATGGTAAAATCTTACTAATCGTTATAAGGCTTATGATAAGATCTTACTAATCGTTATAAGGCTTATGGTAAAATCTTACTAATCGTTATAAGGCTTATGATAAGATCTTACTAATCGTTATAAGGCTTATGGTAAAATCTTACTAATCGTTATAAGGCTTATGATAAGATCTTACAAATCGTTATAAGGCTTATGGTAAAATCTTACTAATCGTTATAAGGCTTATGGTAAAATCGTACTAATCGTTATAAAATTTATGATAAAATCTTACTAATCGTTATGAAGCTTATGGTAAAATCTTACTAATCGTTATAAGGCTTATGGTAAAATCTTACTAATCGTTATAAGGTTTATGGTAAAATCGTACTAATCGTTATAAAATTTATGATAAAATCTTATTAATCGTTATAAAATTTATGATAAAATCTTACTAATCGTTATAAAATTTATGATAAAATCTTATCAATCGTTATAAGGATTATGGTAAAATCGTACTAATCGTTATAAGGCTTATGGTAAAAGCTTACTAATCGATTAGAACAGCCCAAGAGTTGGCGCCGTTGACTAGTTGCTTACCCTCTAGTCTGTTAATTCAAAACTAGCGTTGGTTGGTTGTAACTAAGCCCAAAGCTACACAATAGGCTATCTGTGCTCTGCCCACCACAGGTATCGAAACCCGGTTTCTACCGTTGTAAGTCAGCATATATACCGCTGTGCCATGGGGGGGGGGTCAAAATTAGGGACGACTGATGGAGATGGATAATCTTTGTTTAGCTTTGCACGAATATCTGAAACCGAATCAAAAAGGCGATTGACGTTCGAAAAGCATAAATAAAACCTGAAAAAATATCCTCTGAATCTAAGTCAATGAAACTATAAAAGTTTCCAGATGTATAATGTAAGCAACTAATCATGTAAACATGTTTTGTTTGTTTTTTGTCATGTTGTATTCGTCAGTTGACGGTGTGAATAACATACTCGGTTTATTAGCTCATTAAAGTAACAAAAATAATTTCAGGCTAAATCCAAAAGCTACAGATAAAAATTCTCTCTCTCTCGAGGCCGTTAAGATCTACTGTACAGATAAAACCCACCTCCGCGAGTCTTACTAATTACCACAGAATCAGTGATGACAACAAGTACGTTTTATCGAAACACCCGTTACTAATACAGCATACTCATCCATTAAATCAGTATGTTACAGTTCGTATCAGAAATGTGGAATTTCACTAGTAGGACACAAACGAAAAAAATCACGTGTTACTTTTGAGGCAATTATAACGTTAGAAGAAAAAAAACTGAAACTAATCTTGTCTGGTATGATTAAATAACACCTTTAACTTGCTTCTTTGAATTCCCGAGTCTTATTAATAGAAAGTGTGCTCTAAGTGATTGGGTAGTGATGAAACACGTACTCCAAATATTTGAACTTTGGTGGCATGTTGGATGAATTACGATTATAGAGACACGTAACGAAGATTGCATCTGGACCATTTTGTTATCACATATTAACTTTTCTTAAACAGTCTGAACCTCGCATGGGAAGTATATTATGTATATCCTAAACCTTGCATACAACAATCATTTTAATATTTATACCCGGCATGGTTAGGGCGCTCGACTCGTAATTTGCGAGTCGCGGGTTCGAATATCAGTCACACCAAACATGCTCGCCCTTTCAGCCTTGGGGGCGTTATAATGTGACGGTTCAATCCCACTATTCGTTGGTAAAAGAGTTGCCCAAGAGTTGGCGGTGGGTGGTAATGACTAGCTGCCTTCCCTCTAGACTTACACTGCTAAATTAGGGACGGCTAGAGCAGATAGCCCTCGTGTAGCTTTGCGCGAAATTCATAACAAACCAAACCAATATTTATATGAACAGTTAGCCTCCTACAAATTAAATACTGCATCACTTTTCAGAATGTCTGAGCTGTTGATTGAAAAAGAGGCTTTAAGATGGCGCTACCGTAGGAGGGTATTTTATTCATTAAAATAGTATTATTACTTACCAGTTAAAAACTTATGAATGAAAAAGCGATCGATGTAGTAGTTCACTAATAAATCATAACAGCATTAGAGTACAATGTCATGATTTTTTCTTTTCATTTTTTATGTACACATGTTTATTAAGCCTGGATACAAACTAATATGTTTATTAAACCTGGATACAAACTAAAATGTAAACTTCATAGTTTACATTCCAAATTATTGCCAGTTTTTTGCTATGATAGAGTACAAAAATGTGTGTTTGAACAAAATATGTCTAAGGTTTATTTTAGAAATATTTATCGAAACATTAAAATAAGCGTAGTTTTCTCATTGTTTTAATTAAGAATACTAAAAAAAAAAAACATGCAAATGTAAAATTTTGTTTCGCATAGAAGATTTCAATATATGATTTAATGGTTCGTACAGACAGTACGATAAATTTCAGTACAATGAATATATATAGATATATAAGGGCAAGACCTTATTAGATTATCATATAGAGAAACATTTTTCAATAATACACATTTAATTACACAATTGTCAACCGGAACAAGGTCATTTTGTATCGTTTTACATAAAGATATTTGAGGATAAACTTATTGACATCGACAAGAGAAATACTGATAGCTGTAGTGTTATTTCTGCAGAAATAGAATTAATTGTATAAAGCATCTGGCGCTAACTTATCGGACTGAAAGTAACGCTAATATAGGGAGAGTGGTTTTGACCGAAGTGCTTTAAAACTATTACCGAAAGAAAAGCCCATGTCTCGAGAGGATACGTCAATATCTTTTAAGAGGTTATTTCTGAGTAACAACAATATAATTTTAGAACATTCATTGCACAGTAAGCTGGTTTCTTATTTCATACTACACTTTTATAAAGACCATAATAATTTTAGAACATTCATTGCACAGTAAGCTGGTTTCTTATTTCATACTACACTTTTATAAAGACCATAATAATTTTAGAACATTCATTGCACAGTAAGCTGGTTTCTTATTTCATACTACACTTTTATAA
>NW_013670205.1:36777-39426 GCF_000517525.1 Limulus polyphemus
GGAAGATTATAAGATAAAATGTTATTAAGAGAACTGGAAGATTATGAGATAAAATGTTATTAAGAGAACTGGAAGATTATAAGATAAAATGTTATCATAACAACTAGAAGATTATAAGATAAAATGTTATTAAAACAACTGGAAGATTATAAGATAAAGTGTTATCAAGACAACTAGAAGATTATAATATAAAATGTTATTAAGACAACTGGAAGATTATAAGATAAAATGTTATTAAGAGAACTGGAAGATTATAAGATAAAATGTTATCAAGACAACTAGAAGATTATAAGATAAAATGTTATCAAGACAACTAGAAGATTATAAGATAAAATGTTATTAAAACAACAAGAATATTATAAGATAAAATGTTATTAAGACAATTGGAAGGTTATAAGATAAAATATTATTAAGACAACTGGAAGGTTATAAGATAAAATGTTATCAAGACAACTGGAAGATTATAAGATAAAATGTTATCAAGACAACTAGAAGATTATAAGATAAAATGTTATTAAGACAACTGGAAGGTTATAAGATAAAATGTTATCAAGACAACTGGAAGATTATATGATAAAGTGTTATCAAGACAACTAGAAGATTATAAGATAAAATGTTATTAAGACAACTGGAAGATTATAAGATAAAATGTTATCAAGACAACCAGAAGATTATAAGATAAAATGTTATTAAAACAAGAAGAAGATTATAAGATAAAATGTTATCAAGACAACTGGAAGATTATATGATAAAGTGTTATCAAGACAACTAGAAGATTATAAGATAAAATGTTATTAAGACAATTGGAAGGTTATAAGATAAAATGTTATCAAGACAACTGGGAGATTATAAGATAAAGTGTTATCCAGAGAACTGGAAGATTATAAGATAAAATGTTTTTAAGACAATTGGAAGGTTATAAGATAAAATGTTATTAAGACAACTGGAAGGTTATAAGATAAAATGTTATCAAGACAAGTGGAAAATTATAAGATAAAGTGTTATCCAGAGAACTGGAAGATTATAAGATAAAATGTTTTTAAGACAATTGGAAGGTTATAAGATAAAATGTTATTAAGACAACTGGAAGGTTATAAGATAAAATGTTATCAAGACAAGTGGAAGATTATAAGATAAAGTGTTATCCAGACAACTGGAAGATTAAAAGATTATATATTTCAAGAGTAATGTTTCATTTATTGCTTTATTCATTTACCTAAAGTATTAAAGATAAAAAGAAATAAGGCGAAAAACCTCATCACGCGCATAGGCTTTTTTTGTCATTGAATCACTGCCTATGAAAGTTACTCTAGAAAGTAATTCTTATTTGAGGAACATTAATGAGGACAAAGGTTCATCATGTAGTTTAACTTTTAGTTACTTGTCGATCGGTTATAAATCTAAAGAACAATATTGTTCTGAGGAACATTAGTGAGGACAAAGGTTCATCATATAGTTTAACTTTTAGTTACTTGTCGATCGGTTATAAATCTAAAGAACAATATTGTTCTGAGGAACATTAGTGAGGACAAAGGTTCATCATATATAGTTTAACTTTTATTTACTTGTCGATCGGTTATAAATCTAAAGAACAATATTGTTCTGAGGAACATTAGTGAGGACAAAGGTTCATCATATAGTTTAACTTTTAGTTACTTGCCGATCGGTTATAAATCTAAAAAACAATATTGTTCTCATGAACAAATTATTTCTTCAGCTCACAGAACCATCTACAGCGTTTGGGCGTCAAACATCCTTGCTTTACATTATAATTTTAGTTCTTATCTTGTTTTAATTAGATGTTTTTGAAAATAGAAATTTTAACATTGAAATTTATCATAAACCTAGTTTAACATGGTTGTTCGAACACTGTAGTAGATTAGTGCTTAATGTTTCTCATTGAACCTTAGCCTACTCATAGATTTGTTGCTAGTTGTTAATTGCTTTATAAAGAAGTAAATAAAATAAAAATATTCTTGCGAAAAATGGTTTTTTTTTAATTTTGTCATTGATAAACACAGAAAGAACTTAGCCTTAGAATTACCAAACCTATCGATTCTGAACTATTTGTGCACGACGTTGTGGATTACAGGACTTTAGATAAACATTTATCTCATCATGAATTAACTAATGTGGTATAAGGACTGTTGGAAATACATTTCTCTCCAACTCTCAGGAAATACAATTTGATATTTTATTTTTGCCATTAAAAAACCTTATCATAAGGTTATAATAGTAGAAATGTAGTTTGTAAAGTAAACTGTATTATTATGTTTATTAATAAAGATTTTGACTGGAAACTATATAATATATTAGGATATAAAATTAAGTAAGAAATATTCATCAGTACTCGAAACACGAAAATATAGTTTCGAACATATAAACCTACAATAATAACATTTCTGATTACTTAACAAAGTTAGAGGAGTAAGATAACATCACACTAAACACGTGGAGTTCTGGTTACAGCAGGAAAAATAAGGAAAAACGGTGATTGGGTATGTTAGTGTTGAAGGGGGTATAGGTGTTTAGTTTGACTAAGGTAATGTGAGTTTTACGTTAGTACAAAGTCCAATTTGTCAAACTGCCTTCAGGAAAAACGGTGATTGGGTATGTTAGTGTTGAAGGGGGTATAGGTGTTTAGTTTGA
>NW_013670205.1:39862-47614 GCF_000517525.1 Limulus polyphemus
ATACAATACTCTAATCAACAAGTTTAATTAGTGGTCAGCTGTTCTTCTACCGTTTGATGCAGATCCTTCCATTCCCCTGGTGAGTTGGTTTATAATTATACAATACTCTAATCAACAAGTTTAATCAGTGGTCAGCTGTTCTTCTACCGTTTGATGCAGATCCTTCCATTCCCCTGGTGAGTTGGTTTATAATTAAACTGCCTTCAGGAAAAACGGTGATTGGGTGAATGTCCAGACGATGTTTAAAGTTTTCGTACATAATTCATGTTGCTTTATCAAACACAATCGCTTGATGAATATCCAGACGTTTTAAAACCATTTTGTTATATTGTGAGTAGAGTAAATCACATTAAAACGATTTAGAATATATAACAACGGTCGATATAAAGTCACTTTTATCAAGAACTACATTTGGACAATGTTTTGCAATAGGTAAGTAGTGTGATTTAGGAAGGATATTTAATATCCTTTTCCGATGCAAAATGTCCATACACCCAGAGCATTAGTATATCTTCGGATCGGCGATTTAGAAAATCAAAGTACGAGAAGACCTCTTGCACTCAACGTCATTAGAATACAAGGAACCATTTAGAAAATGACCTGCAACGATTCGCATTTCAGCTGTATTAAGGAAAGTGCCTCGTCTTGTAACATTTTTACGAGTCAGTGGCAAAAGCTTAACACATGTCTCAGACAACAGTACACAGCATAAATAAGAAGAATTTCCGTCTAGAAAAGCAACTCAAGCTGCTTCAAGAACGTATCTGTTCCACTGTCAAATACTTTAAGAAGCTAGAGAATGAAGCAGGCATTCATGCTATGCCATATGAAGATATGTCACCAAGTTGCTGGACACAACGCCAATGGATTTCTTTGCGATTGGATTATTGAAACGGGTGGTAGGAAAGCAATGTTCTCGCAAACTAGGTGGATTATAGAAACATACAGGGAAGAGAGGTGTGCTTTAAAAATGACAGCCTTACGATGGAACCTTTTCCAGTGGAAACTTCGCTGCAGAGCTATTGCCCAGAAGCATGGTCGTCAGCTATACCATAATCGGGCATAGCGACCATAACTATAATGACGTGATGAGGCTCCAAAATGGTTTTAATATAACGTACTCAACATCCGTATACATCGTGTATATGACATTTTGGTAATCTTCACGTCAAAAACCACATTTCTTTATTTCAACAGTATTTGAATAAACAGTTAAATGAATCTACAGTAAAACAGAATCTAAGTACCTTCTTCTAATTACAGTTGTTTACAATAAGAACAGATATATATATATATATATTACACTTATGAAGATTAGTTTATAATTCTTGTTTAGTAAATGGATTTACGAACAAGTTTAATAACCTAACCTAGTCAAATCTCGTGAGATATTATTGGGATTATGGTCGAACATATAGATAATAACGAGGTTAGCAAACGTGAATCAATGCATTCCAATCATTAGGATTTTTTTCTTATAAGTTGTTTTATCACATTATGTTTTTCTAGTTAGTTCGCTATATAAAAAGTTATATTTTAGTCCTGATATTCAATGTTAACTTGTTTTAATCAGAAGTTATCGACATTTAAAAAAGTTTGAACACTGATATTTTCATAAATTTATTTGTACACGGTTGTATAAATTGTATAGTAGGTCAGTGTTTAAAGTTTAATTCAATGAATAATAACCAACCATCATTGTTTTTTTTTAATCTGCTGCTTCCGGATGATGGCTTTGTTGGTCACTAAAAACAAATAAACCATACAAAAAATACCCCAAACGTTAATAGTGCGGTTAACCCTACTTATTACTGTTGGTGACCCTTGTGCACTTTAGCTAGAAAATGAGTGGCTTCACTCTGTTTGTTTGGTCAGTTCTTTACATTATGTGTTGTAACAGGAAAAAAAAACACGTAAAATTACTCAATATAAAACAGTAGATGGGCTTTTTGTTTGATGTGTTTTAGCAAGTCAGTAAACTCACCGCTAGGGAGCAGCAGCTGGCTTCATAAATAGTGAACGGTTTAGAAACTGTGATTTGAGTGTTAACACAGCTACCACTTCTAGTTTCACAAATAAATATTTAAAAATAATACTACCATTGTTTTTACCGTATATTAAAGAATAGACAACTACATTTAGTGAAATAATTGGTATGCCGTGTGTATCCAAAGCGTGCTTTTCTAAACATATTTTTTATAACAAATCACTTATCTCAATTCAAAGATACAGACCAGAAAAGTATAAAGTTCATTAACAGTTTATAAAATTTCCTTATGACATGGAACACCTTTCATCGATCTTTTGTCGTCTCTCCTCACGTATGAAATAAAAACTTACCGTTTCTTTTTTAGAGGGATGTTCTTTTTTACTACTCATTTGTTGTTTTAAATAAACATTCGAAATGACTGCACGTTTCTTCTTCTACAAAGCATGCCATTTTACAGCACTTTTGTTATTTTATGGAATATCAAATATAACATCAGGTTCTTCTTAAACACTTTTGTTATTTTATGGAATATCAAATATAACATCAGGTTCTTCTTAAACACTTTTGTTATTTTATGGAATATCAAATATAACATCAGGTTCTTCTTAAACACTTTTGTTATTTTATGGAATATCAAATATAACATCAGGTTCTTCTTAAACACTTTTGTTATTTTATGGAATATCAAATATAACTTCAGGTTCTTCTTAAACACTTTTGTTATTTTATGGAATATCAAATATAACATCAGGTTCTTATTAAACACTTTTGTTATTTTATGGAATATCAAACATAACACCAGGTTCTTCTTAAACTATAAAACATTCATTATAAAATGTTTCGTTTCACACAAAGTATTCATGTAATCTAATTTCTCCCCTTTTTTCAGAAAAGCTGGTAACGTCATCTTAATATCGTATAAAAACAAAACAAAGCTGAAACGTTCCTTGTTTTTGGTTGATCGAATCAAACCTAGTACGTCCAGGATGTAAATATAATTTAACCCAATACCACCCCAGGGGGTGTAAATCGGATGACATGCAACGCTTTTCGCTGTGGAAGTAGAAAATAAATTTGTCTTAATGGAAAATGGGAAAAAAATTCTATATAATTGTTTTCTGTTTGAGTATAAAGATAAAGAATAGTAACGTTCTTCACTCTAACATCAAAAAGGATTCTCCGTCTTGTTAGATTAATATGAAATTTCATTTTAGCTATTTCATCAGCACACTTTGTTCAAATAATAATTGAGATGTAAATTTTTTTCTGTGTACAACTTTGTTTTCAGACAACATCTGTTAAAACATGTTAGAATATTGTTAAAGTCAAACATGTGGCAATCTAATTTTTCAAGCCTCTCACAACAGACTAACGGGAATCTCGGTAAAAAAAAAAGGCATTAAATCATATAATTATCAAAGTTCAAATTATGTTGAAATTAAACCTCTCACAACATGCTGAGCCTTTGGTGGATTATATTTACCCTAAAGGAGAACCCATAGGAAGCAGATTAAATTGTGAAGTGTGAGCGATCGTGAATTATAATTTGAATTTATTATTATTCAAACTTACAAATTTATCTTAGGTTGGTTTATGTGTACCTAACATTATTCAGTATTGTAGGTTCAATTGTGCATATTTTTGTGGGGTAAAAACTTCTCTAATGTTAATGTTTATCTCGGCAGGTTTCCAAGTGAAGATGATACAGCTACAGAAGTTCTGTTGAACTCTATGAGATCATCACGGGGTTCGTGGTGTACATTCACAAACCCTTTACTAGCTGTGTCTTTGAGAGAGTTGCACGTTCAATGTTTATATAAGAGCGAAGTCCTCGCCTCAGCATCTCCAAGTACCTGTTTATCGACACGTTTTTTGTTTGTCTTGGTGTCGAGTGTTCTTCCAGTTCTCAGCTAGCCTTTGTCATTTAGTTTTTTTGTGCTGTCACGTGACGCTGGCTAACTAATGTTTAACTAGAAAACTATTTGGATAACATAAACACAATAATTCATTCTTACAATCGTACACAAGATGCTATTGAAAATCAAAAAGGTTCCAACGAAATGTGAAGTTAATTTTAGTAAAAGGTTTTAGAAGTTTCAGCAGCTGAAAATACTTGAATTGATTTATACAGTCGCCTTGTATGCCTTAACACCTTTTACTTGAAACCTTATAATGGATATAAACTACGTAAGGATTTACACTTTTTTAAAACTGTTAAACATGGTAATCGCATCGCAATGCTTCAAAATCAAAAATTTACTGATTAAAATTCCAAATTACGATTTTATGAAACATCGCAGGTTTTTACAGTTTTTTTTTGTCGTTATTTATACCCGTAAAAGAAACTTGCGTTGGTGTTATTAATATTATTTACTAAGTTTTAGATTTCTAAAGCTTTTGAGTTTATCATGACTTAAAACACATTGTTATTCTGTTAGTGGATCTAAAATAATAACTTATTTCTTTTGATATTTTACGTTTATTGTAATTATAAATATTATATTACCCAAAGTTCTTTGGTTTATTCATTTGTCATTACTAAGGTGTTTCATTAAGTAACAATTTAATTCATTTAAAATATATCATTATCCTCACTGATTGACACGACTGAATCTTCTTCTTCTGTTATGTTGCGTGACACGACTGAAATGTTCTTATGTTTTATTGTATAACACGACTAAATCTTCTTCTTCTGTTTTGTTCCGTAACACGACTGAAATGTTCTTATGTTTTATTGTATAACACGACTGAAATGTTCGTCTGTTTTATTGTATAACACGACTGAAATGTTCTTATGTTTTATTGTATAACACGACTGAAATGTTCGTCTGTTTTATTGTATAACACGACTGAAATGTTCGTCTGTTTTATTGTATAACACGACTGAAATGTTCGTCTGTTTTATTGTATAACACGACTGAAATGTTCGTCTGTTTTATTGTATAACACGACTGAAATGTTCTTATGTTTTATTGTATAACACGACTGAAATGTTCTTATGTTTTATTGTATAACACGACTAAATCTTCTTATGTTATGTTCCGTAACGCGATTGAAATGATTTCTATTTAACAAGAAATGGCTTGCTTTTTGCTGAAATGTTTTTGTTGTTTTTTTGCAACACGACTAAAATGTAGCATTGTTTCGATTGATTAATTTGGGTAAAATATGTTGTTGTTGGTAAACTTGTTATAAACGTTGTGTTATTTTGTTGGTTAATTCACTTAAAACACTTTATTGTTTTAATGAGGAAAACACGATAGCCTTACTAGATATATGCAAGTAAAGTAAAAAATTTTGAAAAAGGAAGTAAATGTAGGGATGACAAATATCAATCCTTCAAAAACAATGCAAACAAACAAGATAGTAGGGATAACATTTACTTCATCCCTACACAATAGCACAGGCACTCAGTGTAGTAAAATGTTAACAGACAAAATAGGATATATTAAACTCAATCATGATTGAATCGTTAAATCTATTGCTACATGTTAATTCTTTCCGGTGCCATTATATAGGGATGATGGAAATGTCATCCCTACTATCATGTTTGCATTGTTTTTGAAGGATTGATCTTAGCTATCGCTACATTTAGCTCCTTTTTTCTTTACTTGTTTGCTTATGTTTTTTGTTTCTTTAAAGCAGTATTTCAACAGACATAGGAAGGTTGTATTTAGAACCAAGTTCTAAATACAATGATGTTCCAACTGTAATGTTTATTATTTATCTATTATTGGCTGGTAATTCTTGTTTCACGTTGTACTTAAGCTTTTTAAAGTAGCAAGGGATAAACTTCAAGGGATAATGATGATATCATTTGCACTAGAATTATGATTTAATTACTACTAAATAATAATGCCCATAAAAACGGGTACTCCCTTTGAAACTATGTCACCTGAGTGAATTTGGTTGACACAATTGTTTTGTTTTTTGAGTTTTCATGTAATAAACAAGCAGAAGAAAGAAGAACAAGAAATTCAAACTTTTTGCTATGATATTTACGGACATTCTCAGCACTTATGAGTGAGTGATTCATCACGTATATATTGTAATAAGAGAAAACACTGTATAGTATTGTAAAGTTCTGATGACCTGTTGAGGAGATATTTAAAATACCATTTCGATGAACAATCCGAGCCTTCCTGATGAAAGCTACAAAACGTATAACACATACAATATTAAGACATTACGAACACAAAACAAAAAGAGTATAATATAGAAATGTAAGTACATGGGTCGAGGGATCTCAATTCAACAGATGTATAACACAATTTGTTCATGTATCTTAACAACGCCTAGGTTCACCATCAATGTAGTTCATATGTTAAGCTATGAATAATTTTTAGAAAAAAACTGACTTGTAAAAATATGCCTATGCTCTACCTAAACTTAAAAAACAAATATAAACACAGAATTGTTTACACTGCTGTTTAGAAGAATTATTGGCTTAATATCAAAGGATAACAAGTGGTTGTACTAACAAGATGGCGAAGCAGTAGGAGACATTTTTGGTAATACAACCACTCTTTTGTTTGATAAATACGTTTCATAGGTCATACGAAAAATAAGGTCTCTTTCAAGAAAGTCATCATTAATGTAATGTGCTTGAAACCCTTGTTTTATTGCCGTTTTTTTTGGCAATGATTTTGCTATAAAGTATTAGATATAACTCCCCCGTGTTTTAACAAGTAAGTTGCATACACTGGTGGATCATTTAGTAGCAAAGTACAAGACTTTAGCTTATAATCACTGTTACGAAATGAAACGTTTCTCCTGAAATTGCACCTATACAATTGTTAATGAATGTAAAATACAGTACACGTTATTTTTGAATTAGTTCGAATATTTGGTTTTCAATTTAGTGAAAGAAATTGAACCCAATTTACAGTTGTTATTTTTAAAATAAGAAATATGATGTCCATGAATTTAGATTTAGGATATTTTGGTTGGGTTTCTCTTAGCCGGACAAAACATAGTTTGTCTGACCTATACGTCGTTTAAATAATGTTCACTTTGCTAAATTAAACTATGTCTCACTGACACACAATAGATACAGCTTTACCGGAGGGTATTAGTTAATCTTTTAACAATTAATTAATTCTGGTGTACAAGTATAGTGTCAGAAACATGAAATAAGTATACGTCAAGTTTGTAATATTTTCCTGGAAGAGGTCATCTGTTTTAACTATTCGCAACACTATAAAGTAGTGTGTTGTCTGTCAGTCAGTCAGTAGACAATAAAATGACGTCACATAAGGGACGCTTAACATTGCAATTTGTATTTTTGTGACGTCAGTAAAACTTGTGCATGCCTTGAATCACGAGAAGAATTATGCACTCTGTAGTCTACAACAAACTATGAGATGTGAACTTCAAAAGCAAGAAATAACAATATTTGTTACTCTTAATTTTGGTTTTATTTACTTTTGAAACAGAACACATTTGGGGATCCAGCGGAAGTACATCAAGTTTGTATTATATATATATATATATATATATACGTAGAGAGATAGATAGGAATACAGGTAGTTAGGTAGAGATAAAAAGATAGATGAACACAAAACATTAGGCCAGGCTTGACTGTTTATATTAAATAAATCATTAAATATGACTGTTCAAATGATCAGAAAAAATTCTCTTATCGACAAATTGGACTTTGTACTAACGTAAAACTCACATTACCTTAGTCAAACTAAACACCTATACCCCCTTCAACACTAACATACCCAATCACCGTTTTTCCTGAAGGCAGATTGACAAAT
>NW_013670205.1:48585-52937 GCF_000517525.1 Limulus polyphemus
GAATCTGCATCAAACGGTAGAAGAACAGCTGACCACTAATTAAACTTGTTGATTAGAGTATTGTATATTCTGGTTATTGGGTAGTGAATCACGTCTTTCATACTATGAGAAATGAGTCACATATTTCATATCTATGAGAAACCAGTCACATATTTCATATCTATGAGAAATGAGTCACATATTTCATATCTATGAGAAACCAGTCACATATTTCATATCTATGAGAAATGAGTCACATATTTCATATCTATGAGAAATTAGTCACATATTTCATATCTATGAGAAATGAGTCACATATTTCATATCTATGAGAAATGAGTCACATATTTCATATCTATGAGAAATTAGTCACACATTTCATATCTATGAGAAACCAGTCACATATTTCATATCTATGAGAAACCAGTCACATATTTCATATCTATGAGAAATGAGTCACATATTTCATATCTATGAGAAATTAGTCACATATTTAATATCTATGAGAAATGAGTCACATATTTCATATCTATGAGAAATGAGTCACATATTTAATATCTATGAGAAATTAGTCACATATTTCATATCTATGAGAAACCAGTCACATATTTCATATCTATGAGAAACCAGTCACATATTTCATACTATGAGAAACGTGTCACATATGTCATTCTAAGAATGGTTACCAGTATAATCTAAATACAACAAATGATATATTCCTCATTATGGGTATTGATAAGACTGTTGAAGTTAAATCAGTGAATAATAAATCTCACAGTCGAGTTTATGAGTTATTAATTCACTATTTCAGTCTATGAATACTCAATCATATATTGTAATCTATCAATAATAAATCACATATTCTGTACCATAGGTAGTCAGGAAATATGGCGGTGTTTGGATGATAGATCAAGTGTCTCAATCATCGATTTGTGAATCAAATATTTCAGTTTGTGGGTATTTAATCACGTAATAGAATCTGTAATCCAGCGTTTGAGTAATGAATCATATTATTTTTTCTGCTAGAGAAACATATTTCAGTTTATACTTAGCGAATCCTTTAATAGAACCTATGATTAATGAACCACATAGTAGTGTGCAGAATATTGTTAATGCATTACATGTCTCAGTCTATAAATAGTAACTCACAATATTCTTCTTATAAACAATGAAACATATATTCTAGTATATTGATAGTAAATAATATAATCAAACCTATGAGTGGTGAGTCACGCATCCCAGCTGTGTGAAATAAATAATCTAATCCAGTAATTAAATAAGAAACCTAATCCAGCGCTTGAATAAGTCATCTAATCCGGAGTAGTGAATATATTATATAATACAGTTAAGTGAATAAGTCATCTTATCTTATCAGTGTAGTGAATCTATAAAAAAATGAATCAGTTTTTACAACTTCTGATAGATGAACACAAATTCCGGTTTATTGTCATTCCAGTCTATGATTAGAGGATTACATTTACATCCTGATAATGGATAGTTTTTAAGTAGTGAATCCCATACTTCAGTGTAAGGCTATTAAATCACATATTTATGCCTATAGACAGCAAGTTCCCTATGTGTTTAACTTTGTGTTTAACTAAAATGTTATCGATTATCCAAAGTGTTTTCTTTTATCATGTTTGTTCAGTGACTTTTCCAAGAAATAAAATTGAAGCTTCGAGTTCAAAACATTAACGAAATATCTTTAATTACTCTTTTCACGGATGGACACAAGAAGACGATTACTAGCTTACGCTGCTTCTCATACTGATGTGGAAGAAGGAATCACAAGAAGACGATTACTAGCTTACGCTGCTTCTCATACTGATGTGGAAGAAGGAATCACAAGAAGACGATTACTAGCTTACGCTGGTTCTCATACTGATGTGGAAGAAGGAATCACAAGAAGACGATTACTAGCTTACGCTGCTCCTCATACTGATGTGGAAGAAGGAATCACAAGAAGACGATTACTAGCTTACGCTGCTTCTCATACTGATGTGGAAGAAGGAATCACAAGAAGACGATTGCTAGCTTACGCTGCTTCTCATACTGATGTGGAATAAGGAATCACAAGAAGACGATTGCTAGCTTACGCTGCTTCTCATACTGATGTGGAAGAAGGAATCACAAGAAGACGATTGCTAGCTGATGTGGAAGTTTCTGATGTGGAAGAAGGAATGTAATTTAGAAGAGATAAATGATTGTTTGTTTGTTTTAGAGCCAAGCCACATTGGGCTATCTGCTGTGTCCACCGCGGGAAATCGAACCCCTGATTTTAGCTTTGTTATCCCGTAGACTTACCGCTGTTCCCCCGGTGGATTGAATCTAACTCTTAGAAGTGTGATAAAACAGAAAACATTACTTTCTAAACGTTTTCCCTGTCATAACAAAATCACGAACACCAAACAAACAAACACCGAATATTTTGACGAAAACAGTAAACAGTTTTTTACGTTAAAAATCAACTTGCAATTATAATTAGGCGAAATGATTTTAAAATATCCCCTGACGTTAATATTATCATACGTATTAAGCTTACAGAGTATTTCAATTACTTAATTCTGGGGTAGGAGAACATATACTTAGTACAACGTTGAGTAGCCATTAGCGACATTAAAACTAACGCTTCCGTGCTACAGGTAATTAATGTTTAAGTTACCATTAGATCACTAATTAATGAATTGTTAATTTTGGTGCTTTCAACCCAAGCAAGGAGCATTAGCTGTGTAAGAATATGCACCCATGTTGCAGCCCATCTGCTTCGTTGAGAGAAAGGTTTCGGTCTAAGGATTTATGTGATTAAGTTAATTACTGTCACATGCTTAAGAAGAGTTTTTGAAAAGTTACACAGCTACTTTCACCCATACGTGTGTGTATTGGTTTATACAAACAACCTATTGCACACTTTTTTTTACTTTACGACTGTAGTCAATTCCCTCCCATTCTTTTTTAACTGAAAAACACATTCTTTTTTACTCTACATACTAATTGACTAGTACAGGCATTTCCCAACTGCATGTCTTAATTTGCCAGTACGTGTTTTAGTTTTTCTGGTTCTGTGTTCTGAGATAACAATAGAACAATTTATCTGTTCTGGAGTCTAGATTACAAATACAATAATGTCATTACTGTACAGAAAAAGTAGTCGTTCTCCCTATTATAAAAACCCAAACAAGTATTTTCTTTCTATCAGTTTCTTTTTTATCACCATGTTCACATTTTAACACTCGATCCCAGTTATCAATTTTATTACATTCTGTTACGTTTTAATAATGTTACCAACCTACTGCTCTCTCTTCTAATTTAATATTACAACACAATTCTCACTTTCTACTTCAGTTTAAATGTACATTTAATTCTTCATAGTTATTTCTCACCAAATACGACCACTTCCTTGGTTTCTCTTCTAGTTTACTACTACAATTATTTCTAAGTCTCTCTTTACCAGTTTACCAATACAAATGATTTTTAGGTGTCTGTTCTAATATACTAAAACAACAATTTCCCAGGTCTCCTTTTTTATAGCTTACAGTTCAACTATTTAAATGTCTTCCTTTTAAACTTATCAATTCACTCATTCTCTAGGACTCGCTCTTTAAGTTTACTGATGTGTATTTTGGTAAACCGATATTTGAGAAGCAAACTCTAAACTTGTTAGATAACGAAAAGATTGAAAGAAAATGTGCTATATAAGCTGATAGGTCCTGCAAAAAACAACAACAAAAAATAATGAAGATCCTAAAAAGTTTGGATAAAAGATAAAAATTCCAAATATTTTTTACTTAATCAATATTTTCTGTTAATATTTTCTTCTAATTAAGATGACATTAAGGTCCAGTTAATTTTGACCAACACGCTTATATCACCTTACACAAAAATTATTACATATTGGTAACTATATTGGACTACTGTATAGGCCACCTCAACCAATCCTAGGATGTACAGACGTCTCTTCATAATGAAGACCAGATTTAATGGTCATTCATTTTCTGTGGTTGGAAGTAACAGATAGCGATCGAGCAGGATCCCGAGATGCAATGCAACTTCCTACCAGTAGAGCCATTTTATACGTCTTTCTCCTGGTTTATCAATACATACAGTTCATAGTTTTCTTTTCAATCTTACTAATAGAGCCAAATGTTTAGGTCTCTTTTCTAGATTACCAGTAAAAGCATTTCAAGATCTATCGTCTAAATTAGCAGTAAAACCATTTCCAGGTCTCTTTTCTAATTTACCAGTAAAACCATTTCCAGGTATCTTTTCTAGATTACCAGTAAAAATATTTCAAGATATATCTTCTAAATTAGCAGTAAAACCATTTCCAGGTCTCTTTTCTGATTTACCAGTAAAACCATTTCCAGGTATCTTTT
>NW_013670205.1:53211-80126 GCF_000517525.1 Limulus polyphemus
CGAATAAAATAATTTCAAGGTTTATTTTCTATATTACCAGTAAAACCATTTCGAGGTCACTGTTCTAGATTACCAATAAAAATATTTCGAGGTCTCTTTTTTAGTTTATCAATAGAACAAACGCCATTAATCTATGTGTTATTTTATTGATGTTAGTTTTGTGAATACAGTTGCTTCCTTTCCTTCCAACATAAATATTAATTACCTGGATGGTCTAGTATACTAATCGTTTTGATTTTACTATAAAACTACAACAATCCTTATTAATTTGATTTGGTATACAACTACATCTTCCTGACAGTTTGATTCCCTGTATAACTACAGCCATACTTACAGAGTCGATGTTTTATACAACTACATCTTCCTGACAGTTTGCTTCCCTGTATAACTACAGCCGTACTTACAGAGTCGATGTTTTATACAACTATATCTTCCTGACAGTTTGCTTCCCTGTATAACTACAGCCGTACTTACAGAGTCGATGTTTTATACAACTACATCTTCCTGACAGTTTGCTTCCCTGTATAACTACAGCCATACTTACAGAGTCGATGTTTTATACAACTACATCTTCCTGACAGTTTGCTTCCCTGTATAACTACAGCCGTACTTACAGAGTCGATGTTTTATACAACTACATCTTCCTGACAGTTTGATTCCCTGTATAACTACAGCCGTACTTACAGAGTCGATGTTTTATACAACTACATCTTCCTGACAGTTTGCTTCCCTGTATAACTACAGCCGTACTTACAGAGTCGATGTTTTATACACCTACATCTTCCTGACAGTTTGCTTCCCTGTATAACTACAACCGTACTTACAGAGTCGATGTTTTAACAACTACACCTTCCTGGCTGATAGTAATTGCTATAAATCTACAACTTCCTATCGTTTGTGATATAATATGGTAATAGGTGCCTCTTTACTGGATGCTTAGGTTTATTTATGCATCAACATCATACCATATACAATTACAGTCTTTTTTTTAACATTCCGCTTATATACTAAACTGCATTCTTGCTCAGTGTCAGTGTTAAACTGGAACAATAACATCGTTTCTCGTATGCTATAGAATCACAGTAATACCCACAGCTTCCCTGTCTATTTTAGTTTCCCATATAACCGTAATTACTAACTGGTTTGATGTACTATACAACTTCATCTTCCTGGATGTTATTACTACACTAATACGTTCTCTTAATACAGGGGTCGACAACCTCAATAAGAAGAAAAACTTTTTTTTTAATTCGGTAAAAACGCCAGATACTGAGAGCTGCATTGCACGTATCCCCTATTACAATAATAGGATTAAATAGCCGCAGATTTCCGACCCCAATTATCGTCTAATATACAAATAAATATATCTATTTGTTCTTCTCTAATGTAAACCAACTAACAGAACGATGTTATTTTTATTGGTTTTTCAAATTCAATATGTACATCATGTTTTGTATATGGTATAAAATTTACCGTACAAGTTCAAGCACATCCTGATTTACTAAACAACTACATGCACTCTTTGTAGCCGTTTTGACTTGTTGTAAAACACCTCTTCTGAATCTGAATGTTTTATATTCTCCTTTATAATCATTATGTGTGTTATTTGGAAACAAGAGCATGAACACAATTTTTACGATTTCGAAATCACGTCATTATTATTGTTGAATTACTTCTTTCAAAGTGTATTTAATGATACGACATAAACAAGATTCGACGATGCTTTCACTGGAAATATTTCATTATTTATTTCTTTTGTTGCCTTACGTTCTTCGTTTCTTAAAAATTGAAATATTGAATTAAAATGTGAGGTGGATTATTTAATACAAGTAAGTGTCTGAGAAACAATTCGTAGCATTACTCAATTCAATCACAGTGGATTTTATACCAGTAGGGTGTGCTAATTCTTGTAGTTAATAGTATGTTTTGCGAGTTAAAAATTATTTATTTAATTTACATTCCATCAAAGCACTATTATTCCCTTAAACTTCTCGATACCATAACTTAAGTAAGGCTTCGCTTGATGCTAAGTTGGGCTGAGAAACGCATAATAAGACGCTTTATTTTATCCCCTCGTAAATACGTGACAAGAACTAGTATTAAATATTACACTCAATAGTATATCTTTCACTTACAGTAGAAAGCATTCTAAGTAACGAACATATATTTAGGTTTGGTTATTACTGGTCACAAAATGTCTGAAAATGTTAATGTATTATTTTTGTTTTTTACCAGTTTGTGGGGCATATAATGAACGTTATTTGTTTCGTGGATTATTCAAAGCTTCTTATTTTCTCTCGAAGATTTAGCCAGTTATTTAGGTTTGGTTATTACTGGTCACAAAATGTCTGAAAATGTTAATGTGTTATTTTTGTTTTTTACCAGTTTGTGGGGCATATAATGAACGTTATTTGTTTCGTGGATTATTCAAAGCTTCTTATTTTCTCTCGAAGATTCAGCCAGTTGTCTGGTACGTTACTATAATAGATTTTCTCTATAAAAAGTTAATATAGTTGTACATGCAAGTTTTATTTATATCTCTATCTTAATAAACCAAATAATTTTATGAGGACAATGAGCAATGTATCATAATACCTGAGATAGGAAAAGTTATGAGGAGAGAAATCATAACAATTGTATGATTACGGACAGGGTTGTTATTTTACTTTTGGGACAAACGGTTCACCAGGATGCTATAGCAGAATTATTAATTGTATGATTACGGACAGGGTTGTTATTTTACTTTTGGGACAAACGGTTCACCAGGATGCTATAGCAGAATTATTAATTGTATGATTACGGACAGGGTTATTATTTTACTTTTGGGACATACGGTTCACCAGGATGCTATAGCAGAACTATTAATTGTATGCCTTTAGTTTATCACACTGGTTTGCAGTTTATCTGAAATTTCTATATACTTAACACTTAATTTATTAGCTCAATATACGTGGTTCTAGTAAGGGAACTAAGTGCCGAAGCTGGTGAGACACGCGAACATTACAATATATAATAGTCTACACACACTTAACTCAGAGAAAACTGATGCACTGTCTGATATACACGCTGCTGGTTTCACGTGATTATGTATACTTTATTGATAAAGTCCAGATTTTTACACGACTGCATTCATGTTTTGCTACACGCAACAATCGTTAGGTTCTATATGGATTACTATACCTCGGCTTATCTTTCATTATTTTATTATTATTTTCAAATCTTCTCGAGACATAGTTTCTAGAACTAGATTTGACATTGTATTAAGATAAATAAGTTTAGCAGCTCAGTCAAGTTTCAAATTTATACAAGTCTATCTTAAAATGTTATCTAAATTATTTTAAATTTATACATATTTAGAAGTGTAAAAACGTTAATACGCATTTAAGTTTTTTATCTTACCTAAAATTCAGAAGTTTAATACAAAAACATTATTATTGTGTCGTAATACGAATATATTTTAAAATTAAATTATAAAAGCATTGCTATTTGTTTTTACTAAGCTCTTTAAGTAAGAAAAAAACACATTTTCAATAGATTAACATATAAACTACTTAAGTTGAACGTTTTTACTTGACTGAAGCCATGTTTTAGTGTGACTGAGGCCATGTTTTGGTGTGACTGAGGTCATGTTTTAGTGTGACTGAGGCCATGTTTTAGTGTGACTGAGGTCATGTCTTAGTGTTACTGAGGCCATGTCTTAGTGTGACTGAGGCCATGTTTTAGTGTGATTGAGGCCATGTTTTAGTGTGACTGAGGCCATGTCTTAGTGTGACTGAGGTCATGTTTTAGTGTGACTGAGGCCATGTTTTAGTGTGACTGAGGCCATGTTTTAGTGTGACTGAGGCCATGTTTTAGTGTGACTGAGGTCATGTTTTAGTGTGACTGAGGCCATGTTTTAGTGTGACTGAGGCCATGTTTTAGTGTGACTGAGGTCATGTTTTAGTGTGACTGTCGAAGAGTATTATAAGTTTTATACCCTTTCCGATTAATTTTACACATGTTCATGTTTGAGGTTTGTTCTAAAAAATGGAACTCTTAAAGTTCGTGCGTATTTCGTTGACAGGAGAAAGAGAGTAATATTTTTCCGAATTATTTTTCAGTTGTCATTTACATGATTGTAGAGTTCATCATATGTACATGAACTCTTACAATATCCAAGACTTTGTAGTAATAAATAAGAAATGAAAAACTGGTATTGTATCAAATAAAGTGTATTTCTAGAGCTTCATGACCATAGTCTGGAGGGTCATAAACTCACAAAGTCACGTAACAAACAGCTTTCTATAAGAAACTGGCATTCCTCTGAAAAATGAAGCCTTTTTTATTCTACAAAACAAACTGTGTGGATAAGAAACCCACTGAGTTTGACAGATGGTGTTCCCGCCTCCGTTCTACCGAAGGTTTTTATTCCCGGACTTTCCACACTGTTGGTGACTGTGTAAACTCACTGTCTCAACATCTTTTTTTTTTTGTTTTTTGCCTTCATACCCAGGTATAATCTATTTTGTTTCTATTCATTTGTCGCATTACATGCACAGTCACAAATACCAAACAGTAAGGTCAAGATAACTTGTAGGTAATAAATTGAGATACAATGTTGTATTTCAACTTAGTTCAACTGTGGTACTTTGGTACTGTAATTTAAACAACTAAGTATTTGAGTATGCTGTTTTTAAGTCTTTGTGCAAATGGAACAAAGCACAATATCATATTTACTGAATATATATATACATATAATATCTAAATAGCGTTAAATAAGTACCAGTTGCAAAATGAAGATAAAATTTAAGAATTAACTTTCAAGTTTTATGCAGCTTCCATGATAGGCAAACGTGCTGTATTTATGTAGACGTACATTATACACATTGCAGTCCAATAAAATGAAAAATAGGCAACTGTCCGTGTTATTAAATAACTAGTTTATAATAAACTAAAGTAAAATCAAGTCGTGTGATATCATTATTTTGATGACTTATGTTGTGCTGCGCTTATAACGGCCGTGCAGTATTCCCATCAGAGATTCACAAACACTTACAATCTACAGATAACAGAAGAATGGACGGAAATATCCGCTGAAACTTGTATGTGTAATGACACACGAAGAAGCTGCATCAAATATGTAAGAAGAAAACGCAAGCGTTTATTGTACACCTGAACTCAAAAATAGAAATATTCAGTTTACAGTAATGAATGAAGAGAGAAGTTAAGATTTGTTGGGGTTAAAGTTGAAGAAAACTCGAGTAAAAAAGCTTAAATTGAAAGAGAGTAAAACAACTTGAAAAGCTTGACACAAAAATCTTTCTGATAAAAATTCAAGATACAGCTATGTAAAAAAAGTAAATTCCCGTCCATCAAACTTATATCTCTGTATATCTTAACCTGTCGTGCTTAGAAGATATGGTAAGCTCTTTCGATCCCCATCATTTGCAACAATTGTATATGAAACATCACATCAGAGAAAGTGAGATGTCTAGAAGATCATTATGATAACCAGGGTTGGCACCTGCCATGAAGAATACAATCTTAATACGGTAAGCGCAGGAACAACTTTTTTATTTATATTAGTTTTATTATTTTACTATTTTCTTTCACGTGTCAACTAGAACTGGTGTGAAAACTTGAGAACAAATCGGGTATATAATTACTTTATGTTAAGTATTTGTTAACAACTAGAAAAATAAGTTCATATAAGTTCTTTCTTTAGAGAAAAAGATTCACATTTATTATGCCCAGAGACGTAAAAGAAATTTTGTTGGTCAGATATCCGTCTGTTAGAAAATTAAATTCAACTATGACATCTGAAAAAAATAACACAAACATAGTGAGTGTATAGAGTAAAAAGCTTGGAAATACGATAATTATTTAAAAGGGGAAAAAATCCATATGGACTTACAAATTTCCAGATGTTTGGACACCAAACAATTATACGGAGAGTACCTAACTTTTGTTATGTTGAAATTCGAAGAGAACACGTTACTCTGTCTAAAGAATCAAAACCCAAATAGAAAGAAAATTCGTCTGTGTTTGCAATTTCTTAAAGACACATTACAATGATTGCTTAGAAAGTTAGCAGGAAGAAAACCACTTCTTCAACGCCTTCTGTACACGACTTGAAAGGAAGAGAGCATCCTATGGGATACTTTGGAGATCTGGCAAAAAATAAACATACTTTCCTAATAATAAACATCACTCTGTATTTGGTTCACTTTTGAAACATTGCTGTACTTAAATCAGTTTAGTTAACATTTTCCTCATTGCAAAACCATCTCCTTCCAGCATAAGTCGAGTGAAATAGTTTCAATAAGTTTATTTTGTTATATCCTGGAATTCCTTCTAAAGAAGAGGTAATAGAAACAGACATGAGGTATAAAATAGGGTAGCAGTTTAGAAAAGTTTCAAAACTGCTAGGTAGTGTTCAATTAGATAATTCTCTGTTTTTACCAAAAACTACATGTTTCATTCCTAGCACCTATCTGTCTAGCAGGCAATTTTGTCGTAAAATCGCAAGACAAAAATTATTAACTTGTGAGACAATTTCCATTGGGTTTTCTAGCAAATCCCACGCCGCGGCTATTAAATATGAATAGAATTTAGTAGTAGACAATGACCGTTATTATTCAAGGAAAGAAAAGCTTGTAGCTTGAAAAACAAGGAAATGTTACTAAAAATCACATTAAACCAACTCGTAATTACCTTTACAAGATATTTTTAAATGTTATTTTCTCATTTTTGATAAAAGTCAAATAACTTGCCTGATAATGATCTTTCTCGGTTATCAATCAACGTAATCAATTGTCTAGAATGCCTGTTTGTGTTTCCACTCACTGTCCAGAGAAAGGGATCTACATAGTTTCCCTGCCCTAGCGGTGGTAATCATATTTATTTGTTAAAGCTATAAGAGAATAATTATCTCCTCTTTAATCACCTACCAAATATTCCCACAAGATATAATATTAAATTATCGCCGTAGCTTCGTTGTGGTGGCGCCACTAGTACTAATATGTCTGTAATATTTTTTTGTTCTTCATATGACATCCTATTGAAATCGAGTATTCGAATGTTCAGCTTCTTGGCGGGTTTTACCACATGTAGACTTTGTCAAATTGTGATATACATTTGGTGAGAGTAGACACATTTTAAAACTTAATTACACAAACAAACAGCAGAAATCAGTGTTTAGTTGTCAAGAATAACTCCAGGGTATGGAAACAGACTTGACTCACGAGTTATTAAAGTCAATTAAAATTAAGGCCATTTTTTGTCATAGAAATTTTAACACGTTTACTCTAAGCCCTTAATTGTACATATTTTTGCATCTGAATCTAATTTGTGTTTACTTATTCAACAAGTTATATCGTGCAGCCCCTTGGTTTTTTTCGTACTTGCGCCCGTTCAGAAATAAAGTTACATCGATAACTTCTTGTGTAAAGAGAGCTACCGTTTGATAGTTGCTAGAAATAGATAAGTTTAAAACAAATATAGATTAAAGTTGATGAAGTTGTCACTGGTTCTAATGAAAGCGATGTGTAAGTAAAAGTGTCTGTAGACTTTAGACTTTATATGGCTGCCTGATTACTCAGCATACTTTGTCATTTGATGAGCTCGTTCTTACAATAAACTAAAGTAAATATATGTATAGGAAAATATATACTTGCTTGTCATCACTAAGTTCATAAGACACAAACAAATATTGGAAGTTACGCATATACATGTGTGATAGGAATAGTTCAACCAATCTCTGTAACGTAGTTGGTACAAAATATACCTTCTTTCCCTGCATAATGTTATTTAAGTGTTTTAAAGAAATAAACGTTACTACCTACCGTTACATAGTCGATTATTAATCATCCGTGGGAAGTTACATATAACTTAAAGGAGCGTCTTTTACTGTAAGTTACTACCTACCGTTACATAGTCGATTATTAATCATCCGTGGGAAGTTACATATAACTTAAACGAGCGTCTTTTACTGTAATGCTAAATAAAGATGCAATTTGATGTTGTAGTGGATTTACTGAAGCGGGTTTCTTTAGTTTTAGATAATCATACACTTTAAGCAACGTATCCTTCCCAAAACGTGTTATCTATAGCTAGAAAATGCTCTTAAGAACCTTGGTGACGATACTACAGTTACAACAGTTTGAGTGAGAATAGAAATAAAAAAAGACTGAGTTTGGGATTTTAAAAACTTCGCCAAGCATTCGATCTATCAAGAGAATATGTGGTCCTACCCTTGCCGTGGACAATGTATACTATACCATAGTATGACACAGTTACGTGCTACACATATTTATTACACACGAACAATGTATAACCTTTACTGTAGACGTTGGCTTGTTCCCACAGAAGATACATAGTGTACATTATGGACAATATGTACCACAGTTACGGTACTATACATATTTACTACACCCCAACAATGTGTAACCTTTACTGTAGACGTTGGCTTGTTCCCACAGAAGATACATAGTGTACTTTTTGGACAATATGTACCACAGTTACGGTACTATACATATTTATTACACCCCAACAATGTGTAACCTTTACTGTAGACGTTGGCTTGTTCCCACAGAAGATACATAGTGTACTTTTTGGACAATATGTACCACAGTTACGGTACTATACATATTTATTACACCCCAACAATATATAACCTTTACTGTAGACGTTGGTGACTTCTTCCTACAGAAGGTGCATAATGTACCGTATGGACAATGTGTACCATATTAGAATGCACATAGGGTGCTAAACATAGATGTTACATTCTAACAGTGTTTACATAGTGTACTATGTGAATTTTTATAAAAAAATTATAAATTTATAAATAATTTATTCGTAAAATGTATATATTAATGTTTTTGCATTGGAGTAATCTAAATTTTATACAATTTTCAAGAGACATATATCTAAGTAGTTATTTATTATCGGATACACAGAGCATAATAACTATTGCTACAACTGCATATGACGTCAGAAAGGAGTTCAGCTTAAATTAACCTATACTGGTTTTTGAAGTTTGATAACCTCTGGATTTACAAATTTTACACAATTTTACATTTCACATACTTTCTAGTTTTATATATTACTTTGGCTGATTTCCAGTTGATTTAATAATCAAGATTCTTTATGTATAGAAAATTAGCATTAACTCTTCGACGCCATTTTGATTTTTTTTTTAATATTCTGCTGGTCTTGTTAAGCTCAACTAATCAAAAATCCGCTAGTTTTTCGTGTCATCTAGATTACGAGTTTTCTTTCATTGTAGTTGTTCTACCTGATGATGCCGAGGAAACATTAGGTATCCATAGATATTCTACTCTGTATATCCAATAACAAACTAGTTATTAAGGCACATATTTATAGGTATCCATAGATATTCTACTCTGTATATCCAATAACAAACTAGTTATTAAGGCACATATTTAGTGGACTCGATTTTGAATAACACGCCATTTTGTCAAAGTTCTTCTCTTTTTTGTTTTGGTTGATGTTGTTTTTTGAATGGGAGTTTTGGTTTTGTTTCGTGTGAGTCAAAAACAGAAAACTACCTGTGCAATATCTGTAAGTTCTCCTCCGCGAATCCATTATTATGAACTGTTGATCCAATCATTTGATGAAAGGATCACATAGATACCTTTACGGGTGATAAAACTTTAACTGTGTAATTAGACGTGTGTTTTGAATTTCGCGCAAAGCTACACGAGGGCTATCTGCGCTAGCCGTCCCTAATTTAGCAGTAAAAGACTAGAGGAAAGGCAGCTAGCCCTCACCACCCACCGCCAACTCTTGGGGCACTCTTTTACCAAGAAATAGTGGGATTGACCGTATCATCAGAACGCCCTCACGGCTGAAAGGACGAGGAAATTTGATGGGACGGGGATACGAACCCGCGACGCACAGATTGCGAGTCGAGCGTCCTGACTACGCCAGGCCTGTAATTAGACTCCATCTAGGGCGATATCATGTGCAAGAATCTTTCAAATTGAAACATCATATGTGATGTCATCAATGAGGATCTACCAGATTGAGTAATACTATATCAAATCTATGATCACTATATCCTGTTGGTGGTTATATTTTATGAATGCTCTTGGTAGAGAAATGACATAAAGTATTTTCCATGCCTTATAATTTATTTATTTATGTATTAAATCTAACGGCAAAGCTTTTCATATCACTCATTTGTAAAATCAATGAAAAGGGGAATGTTTCTCAGCTAGACTACAAATACCACCGTAAAAACGTTTTTTAAATAGAAATCCAGATTAGTGCTATCAAGGAAATAATTTGGATGTTTCTCCTATTTCTACTCGTTGTTAATAATCATGTAAATGGAGTTATTTATCTCTGATTGTGTACAATTTAAAACTTAGTGGCACTAGTGTTTCTAACACGAACGTTAACTTAAACTAAGGTAACAGTTAAAGCTCTTACTGCAGAATATGCTTTTACGCGTTGAATTTCATATTACCTAACAATAATACCATGAAATCCTTTCTTTAAGAGTTAAGAAGTTTCTCTGTGATTCACTGGTAAGTCTGAGGTCTCATAACGCTATAAAATCAGATAAAGATGCCTGCGATGGGCAGAGTACAGAAAAGCTATTGCGTAGCGTTATAGTTAACAACAAATAAACAATCAAGCAAACAAAAGACTGCAGTGATATTGATATTTCAACGAAATATAGAGGGTAAAGTACGTTATATTATTTCCTAGCTGACGTACTCCTTCAATGCGTAGGGAAGATATAAGAGCCATAGGGGGTGACATAGAGAGGGGGGATATCCAGACGCTGACTCCTATATCACTGTCCTAAGGTTCAAAGAGTACAATCCTGATTTTATGTTTGTTTTTGTAATTAAGCACAAAGCTACACAATGGGCTATCTGTGCTCTGCCAACAACGAGTATCGAAACCCGGATTCTAGCGTTGTAAGTCCGCAGACATACCGGGGACCCTGATTTTGTGACGATTGGTCCACAGACACGCGCACTCAAAGACTTTTTAAGGCTGATCTCTGTGTGAATTTTATCATATAAGATCGAACGTTCTAGCACGATCTTTATAAGACTGATCTCTGTTTTAACTCATATGAACATGATAAAATTGATCCTCAAAACAGCTGAAACGAGTTTCAAATAAATAAAAAATACACACACACATGTGAATAGAGAAAAACCTAAAACTGTGTGAAAAAGAAACGACACAGAATCTGTACACATTTTAACATGGAATGCCCAGAACAGTTAATAGAGAAAATGGAATGCCACATTGTTTCTCACAAGTTAAGATAAGAACCTGAGAATAGCTGAAGGCAATTTAAATCAAAAGAATCGCAGCGTTGTATACACTTCGATGAACCCTTCTCAAATAGTTAAAAAAAAACATTTCGCATGCGCTAACGTTCTACTTATTAACATGTCATTTTAAGGCAACTAAACCAGGTTTAAAAAAGGAATCATCACATTTCGCAGCACTCAAAAGATGAAACGTTTCGTCTGCGTGCACATGTCATTTTAAGGCAACTAAACCGGGTTTAAAAAAGGAATCATCACATTTCGCAGCACTCAAAAGATGAAACGTTTCGTCTGCGTGCACATGTCATTTTCAAAAGAGTTTAAAACGTAACTATAAGAAAATAACATAATATAAGCCCAGATGAAACTGCGAACAACGGGATTAATATATATATATAAAGAAAAGTTTCAGACATAGCGTTAACATTGTGCCTTGAAAAGTGTTAGAAATAAGTTAAAGTAAGAAACAACACATTTCTGCATACTCAAAATAAAAATCGAAACCAAAAGTCATCACAGTATTTCACATATGCTTATCTTCTAAAAGATATGCACTACGTTTAGCTAGCCTTATGAATCTACAAACTGCATCTGTTGTTTATTATTTAGGCTCAGAACCTGTCAAATATATTATTATGCAGAAACATAGGGACTAAAAATTTTGAAACCGACTTAAATATAACTATATTCTTAACAAATTCTGTAAACCTGAGCACGTTATTTGAAACAACACATTATTAGTATTATTTATAAAGAATTTAGCAACCACTATGAGTTACTTATCGTTACATGTTTAATGTTTTTTGGCTCTCCAAGTAATTAGTAAAAATTGAAGTTGTTTTCGCTATCTGACTACACCTTTCTGTCAACGTTAACCCACTTGAAACACCTTTTACAACTATTTAGATAAAGGTCGTTTTTAAAGTTTGAAAAAGTTCATTCGTATTGCGTACGTGTCGAAACAATTAGATGGTAAATGCATATGAAACATCCAAATGTTAACACCTGTTATAAAACCCCTACAACCCGAGCGATTTCGAAAGGTGGACCTTTCTTCTTTGTGGGCAAACAGGGAACATGAACCCAAGGGTTTTTATCATTTTGTATCAAGACTTATTGAACCTACATGTTTTTCTGACACCATGAATGTAACACCTGTTATGATTCATTCGTAGCTTCATTCTTGTAGTTAGAACTTGATAACACAGGCATGCGAATTTGTACTTCATAAAAGTTGTTTTGGTTTTAATAACAGATTTTCCATAATTCAGCTACGTAGATTTCGAAAATATTATTCTTTTTTTCTATCACGTAAAGAATTTTTTTTACAAATCTGGAAGAAAAAACTCTTACTTAGAACAAATTATTATTTCGTTTAGCACAATGAACATTTATTATTATTATGTTTGTTATGTTTGGGTTCGATAAGACTCTAACGTCGCGATTGGTCTAGAGAAATCTATAGCCAGTGGTTGTCAACATTTTAAGCATAAAAAAATGTGACCCGATTTCAATGAAAATGATTCACTTATGTAAAAGTACATATGACGCTTTGTGAAAAATCTGTACGCGATGGAGAAAAATGGATATCATTTTCGGAATCAGGAATTACGGTAGAACATGTAAAAATTTCAATACAATAAAACCATCGCAGGTCTGTGTAATTAGATGTGTTTTATCAATCGAAATAGACTAAGAGCTTATGTTATACACGTATTTATCAGTAAGGGTTTATTAACACAAAATAAAACATTGATTATTAGGCTTAAAGTAAAGTTAGTAGTTAATTATTTTGATTAACCTGTCACTTAACAGTGTGCCATAGAAAACTCTACCAAAATAATATAATATTACCCATTTATTAAAACCTTCTGAAATGGTGAATACGAATGGTGTAATATAATATCAGCCAAAAACTATATTATACAAATCTTTAAAATGCTGTTCCGATTCGTGAATTCAGTATAATCCAAAATTCTTCGAACTTTTCTTGGAAACAAAAGACATGGATTGAATTAGTCTAAAACATTAAACAATAGTCAGAGGGGCCACTAACTGGAAGAAATATCAAAACGACGAACTTGCATGTTTCTTAATTGAAAGCTACCCTACCAAAATCGCCATAATAATCTCGCACATATTGCGTAGAAATATTATATGTATGTATTCCTGTAAAGCACGTTCTGTACCTAATTAAACTGATTTCTATCAACCTGAATATATATTCTATAAAACGTCTATAAGTTACCATCAGGAAAAGCTAGAAGCAGAAAAGTAATTCGTAAAGGTAAATTATATCTTCAAACTGGCTCCTTGCGATATTTTGCATACCAATTTTAATACGGTTACTAATTCAAATACCACATTGTCCCTCATCTAGATAATTTTGTAACCTTATGTATTTAAAACTTTACTCAATTCATCTAATACTATTGTTGCTGTTTTTTCCTCTAATTATACTTTTTGTTTCTTTTTTTTTACAAAACAAAAGACTTCAGTGATATTAATATTTTAACGAAATATAAAGGGATAAGTATGTTATATTATTAATATAGAAATCAGCATGTCACGAGCTAACCACAGTTGAGGTGAAATAGCATGTATTATAACTACATTTTGACATTATTTAGTGTTATAGGGTATTGTAATGCCACTAAAAATTGATCCCCTTTGGAAAGGGTATGTAACAATTCACCCTCTCCGATGAAAAATATTCATACACTCAGATCATAAAGATGTGTTCAGATCGAAGATTTCTAGATTAAGATATCCGTTGTACTTAACGGCATTGGAAAACAAAGGAATATAAATTAATTCAAGGCACCAGGACCATTTAAAAGGGGACCTGAAATAAGTCGCACCTTAGACGTGGTAAGCAAAATGTAGCTGGAGAATGAAATCAGTTTTCAGGCTATTCCATACGAAGACACGGCGAGAAAATGGATTTCTGTGCATTGGGAATGTTGAAATGGAAAAACCATCCTTTCGTACATTAGGTGTATTATCCAAACCCAGCAGGAATAAGAGGTTGTTTGGATTTGGCTTTGTTACGACAGAGTCTTTTACAATGAAAACCACGCTGAAGGGCTTTTGTCAAGATGCACGGTGGTCAGATAGAGCATGACTAGACGTGAAGACGTGAACTATAAGGACGTGATGAGGCTCCAAAATCGTTCTTACATAACGTACTCAACCTTTGTATCATTGAGCATTTGATTTTCTGGGGTTCGTAATGAAAGCAACAAAATTAGAATTTTGTTGATTATAGGTTATGGCTACTGTTTATGAAATATCCAAAATCACAAATAATCTATTATTTTAAACCGGTTTAATAAAATATAGAAAAATATTATTTTATAGCTGACGTACCCCTTCAATGCATAGGGGAAATATAAGAGCCCCAGGGGGTGACATAGAGGGAAGGTGATATCCAAATGCTGATTCCTATGTCGCTCTCCGAGGGTTATAAAAGTACAAGCTTGGTTTTGTGATAAGTGATCCAACAATTCACCAGTTATAAACGGACACACATACTCAAAGGCTTTGTCAAATAATGATTTAAATAATTTGCTACTTAATTAACGAGTTCAACGTCAGTTAATACTCATTCACAATATTCTTTGGTAGATTTAGAATTCCAGGAAATATATTTTTTTTTTTTAAGTTAAGGACACAATCAGAATATTATTCATATTTTCTTCTGATGATCAAACTAAAAATATAACTGGGAAACACAATTTACACAAGAAATCAAACCAACCTGTAGTGGGTTAGTAGTCACTGGAGAAGCAGCCTTGTTTAGGAAATTGATTTAAATAAATGTACAACTTATAAGAAAAGCTTAAATAGAATCTACTGATTTTTGAAGCATATATAAAATCCTAATATTGTAAATATTTAATACTCTTCCATCCTGAGGCAAAGGACTAGTAAATAGGTAAGGATTTGGACTTGGTTTAGCCTTTACTGGTTATTGCAACAATCAGTAGCGTTGGCTTACGACTAGAACTTTGTGTTCATTTTGTCGAAAATAAAGAAAGGCATTGACGTGAGATTGTATTTTGATCCTCAACAAGAACAGAGCCTCAGGTGATAGGAGCGCCAATCAGTGTGGTTTATTGACTAGCGTCTGGAATCTCACCAGGTGAAATATATTTTATTGCTAATGTGTTATGGACGGCTTGAACTGGGCAGAAAAGGCTGATTGCTGAGGCGCATAACTTAATGTGACGACACGCGTGGAATTTCAACGAAATGCAGAAGCCAGGCAAAGGGCAAGTTATCAAAACAGTGAATAATGCCTGTCAACAATCTCGTTTATCATCGAAAAGACAAGAGTTCTTGCAAAGTTTTAGTTTTAGTGCCTGCTCCAGGCATCCAGCCAGATTGCTTCCACCCCACACATTCTGTCAAGGACAGAGAGGGGCGATGAATGGAGTCATGAAAGGCTCTAAGACAGATATCACTGTTACAAATAATCATCGATCTCTTCCTCCCTCCAGTGACGATAAAGAATGCCCGTGACTTAGTAAGGGTTTTTGACAGGTAACAAATTGAAGTAACTGTACAGGATTTCATTTAAACCTCACCATTTGTTAAAACATTGCCCCCTGCGTTGTCCGACGCTTAAATAATATCTTATGGAAAAGAAAGGCAGTACAGGTTCAGAAAACGGTTGTTATGTCATAAATGTAAAGTAAAAGCTAACAGAAGTTGGTCTAAGAACACTAGTTTTTGTTGCTTTTATAATTTTTTTTTTCACTTTAGTGTCTACCAATGTCTTATTTTGTGGCTTTAGCGTAGAAATATGTCTTAATATGGAAACGTATAAGTTCACTGTATGTAGCATAAGCAGTTGAGAACTGCAGTTTCCAACAGTGATAGCTCTTATTAGCCTAGCTATTTCGATGATACAACTACCACCTAATAGAGCTTTACATAACTTTAGGTGCGGAGTTGGCTTAGAGTTGAGAGATACGCACGCTTATCATTATTTTTTAATTAGCCCCCAGCGGTATGTCTGCGGACTTACAACGCTAGAATCCGGGTTTCGATACCCGTGGTGGGCAGAGAACAGATAGCCCATTGTCTAGCTTTGTGCTTAATTACAAACAGACCTTTTAAATACGACAGAAACTTTCTTACCTATTGTGAGCTTATCGGTTGCCGTGTAAAAACTTACTACAAGGAAAGAAGAAAGGAAAACAAAACAAATGTATAAAAATTTTAGCCGAAAAGCTAAGTGGCCTTAAGGTCACTGATTGCTTTATATATCAAAGACATAAAAATATGAAAGGTGAATATTTATAACATATTAGCAATTTTATCTAAAAGTGTAAATTGTCACTTCTATGTGTCCCATTGTTTTGATTTCATTTAAATACCGTGCCTGTTTCTGGTTTCTTGTTGCATAGATCATAGTTGCTTCAAAATAGTAGTGATTAGAATATTTATCTAAAACAAATATAAATGATATTTTGATTGTTGCTTGAAACAATTGATCAAGTTAGTTATACGAAATGGCATAAATATTGTCGGACAAAATTTAGTAAATGTTATTAACTTGCTTTTTTTTTTCAACAATAGTGAAAGTTTTAAGTAATTACTTTTTCAACATTGTAAATTGTTTGAAATGGCAGAAGAACAGTTTTATACAAAATACAGTAGAAATATTTCTTTCTAGTTACTCCTAGGTTTCCATTAAAGTTGGCTATTGAAGTTTGTAACGATATATATATTTATTTTAATATCAAAGTTTGTTTAGATTCAGTTGATATTTAGAAACATACACGGCTTATAGTGTTAAATATGTATTGCGAAACTCCCGCCTATTCTCTAAAGTTGTAGAAAATTCTCAAGAGTAAGTATCAACAACATATGTATATACGTAAACGCTTAAATGTAGTTCAGCATTGTTACGTAATCTGAATTTTCTAGAAAACCTTCCCATGCCTATAAATATAACCAACGCGCCGCGCCAAAAGAGAGTATCTATTATTAATTCGCTATAGTCGGTGTGCTATAAACCTTGGAAGCTATAACTGTGATTGTTATAACGCTTATCAATCGGAAAACTTCAGATATTTGACCAGGAATATTTATAAACTTCGAACATTACACACCATTTAACTTCAGTGGATTTACATCGAACATTAATACTTTGAAGAAAACATTACATAACGTCATCGGTGGAAACTCAATCTCTAATAGGGGTATGAACAGTGAAGACTACAGAGCTAGCTAGCTTCCTGTTAATTAAGTGAATTGTGCCTACGTCAACTCGAAATTAACTCGCTCATCGTGAACCCTCGATAAGATATTAAGGAAATTCCAGTCTAGAAAGAAGACCTTATATTGCTTGTAAGTTTGTGAAACTTTTGTTTATAAATCATTTTTTGTAGTAACTATTTGTAATAACTGTTTTTGTAAATTGTACTGTTGTGTGTATATTAAAACGTATTTGTGCTAAAAAAGAAAACTGTGTATCAATTTTGTTGGCAAGTTTTACAAACTGACTATATATCGACATTTATTTAAATACTAAATCCAAAGTACAATTAAACTACGAAATTTAAATTTATCAGTTAACTCAATTTCAGACCATTTGAAATTCTAATACGTAACAATTTCCATCAGCTCTCTACATGGTGAATCTCAAACAATTATGGCTTGAATAAGCAAAAGCTGTAACATGTACTATAATTTGTCACGCTACGTCACGCACTTGACAGAAATTACTATAATAGTCTCCTTGAAACTCGGCTTTTCGTATCTTTTACTGAAATGGATACTGTGTGATTCTCGATAAGTAAATGCTCTTTGCGCTACACATGCTACGCACACCATGGTACTTCACGCCATAGTGTATAATTAACTAAAAACAATACATCTAGTCATTCAGAAGCATGTACACACATATAACAAAATTACAGAACATGATAAATTAAAAAGCTCTTATTTCGTAACTAGAACCACTTTAGTGTAAATGATATTGAACGCGAGAGTCACTTATAGCTAATTGACTGTAGTTTGATGTGTGAAAGTGAATACTAAATGAGCTTAGAAGCCCCATAAAGTTGACCTGGTTAGACTCCGAACTTTAAGGATATATTATACACTCAAATACAGTTTTCACTGCTACTTGAGTAGTTTGAATTACTATAACGGTCAATGAATATTTGTAGCAGAGTAAAACTTGATTTTCCTTCTAAGAGCTGGGTCATTTTTTTAAAACATATTTGTAGCAAAGTAAATCTTGATTTTCCTTCTAAGAGCTAGGCCATTTTTTTTGAAACATATTTGTAGCAAAGTAAAACTTGATTTTCCTTCTAAGAGCTGGACCATTTTTTTAAAACATATTTGTAGCAAAGTAAAACTTGATTTTCCATCTAAGAGCTGGGCCATTTTTTTGAAACACTCTGGATTTCTATTTAAGACGAAAATGAGACTTCAGAATCTTCCCTATACTTGTTTGTTCAGAAAAGATTTATTGATGATTTATCGGAGTCTTATGTACAAACACATACAAGTCAACAAATAAAGTATCAGAGCAATTTACACGTAGAGGATAATGAAGTCATAAGCACGTATTATTGGTGTAGTCGATTCTGGTGTTTTGTGAGGGTCGTGAGGACAGCCGTTAGCTAACGAAAAGTTATCGCCTTGTACACGTCAAGATGGTGAGTATTAAGCTTAAACCTAGGGAAGTTACACGAGTATCCACTAACAAAGTGAAAGTTATTTTGACTTTCCCATGAGAATTTAAACACCTGTTTCTTTGTATTATTTGTCTCATTTAGAATGAAACTAGTAGAATATTGATGAATGTCAAAATTTTTTGGGGAGTTTTATTATATTTATTAATGGTATGTTTCTTCAACTTACGTTTTATATATGTAGATATAGAATGTCTCAAATAAAATAACTCCAACAACTGGGTGAAACAAAATGTTAAAAGAAAACAAAAAACACACACACAACACAGCTGAAGTCATGGAAACAAAGGTTGAAACAGCTTACATAAATGACTATTTTATAATGCTTAGGAACACATTAAGGAAATAGAAAATTTAGTTGTTTTTTTTCCTGGTGTGTGTTTTTACGAAAAAAGTGAATGAGCACTGATAAAAATACAAGATAAGCCAACATACTACAAGTTTTCCATTTGTAACAGCGTAGCAAACTAGTGCGTTTATAACAATATTACAAAGTACTTCACGTATCTATACGTAACGGTATTAGAATACAATACAATTGTAACCGTATTACAACCCAGCACATATAAAACAGTATTAGATGCTAGTACGTTTCTAACAATAATGCATGCAACTAGGTATGGAACAGTATTTTAACCAGTTCGTGTGTAACAGTATTAGATGCTAGTACGTTTCTAACAATAATGCATGCAACTAGGTATGGAACAGTATTTTAACCAGTTCGTGTGTAATAATATTAGATGCTAGTACGTTAGTAAACATATTACAAGCCAGTACATATGTAAAATGATTACAAGACAATACGTAAATAATCTATCTTTATAAACCAGTTTGTTTTGCGGCTACAAGACTGCAGACATCCTAACGTGTATTTCAACCTGCTAGATAAGAAATAGCTCAATTATACATGTTGCATTATAATATTTAAAATAAGATAAATACCACAGAATAATCAAATAAAGTGTATAAAATATGGTAACTATATAAAATTTTCAAGAACATTCACTCGTTCTGAGAAGCCTCTATTAATGATGGTCAGGTACATAGTTTAACCAAACCTATTACAAATTATAATGTGAACTATTTTCTTGGAAGGAGTTTCATAAAATCGACTAGATTTATGAGGTGAAACAAGAATTAGATATTCTTAGGCATACTTTCACTTAAATGAACCAATTTTTCTCATCTTAAAAACGCGACTTTTTAACTGTAGATATAAAAGTAACATTTATAAAATCTTAATTAAATCAGGTATCTTACAAATACTTTTAAACCACATATAATATTAGTAAAAAGTTGAAAATTATCTTCGTAACTTTAACCATCTGCTACAGAAATAACGTAGTAAGCAATTCTTTCCCGGGAAGGTCACAGTTAGGAGAAAAAACAGTGGATGAAACATTTTCTCAGAAAATGAAGGAACTTCAGAAATCTCTGATACCGTTTCAGTCAACGAAATGCTGTTTCTATTTAAAAAGAAACCCTCAGATATCCTTGTTAAATTTAAGGGACTTACATCAGTAAAACCTTTGCTATATATGTGTATTGAGCACGTATCATTGTAAATATCCTTTATATATTTGTTGTTGGAATATCTGAATTTCAGATTTTTACAAACTGAAGACTACTTTATAAGGGTTCACTCAAAAGTCTCAAGGATTAATGGTCAAGTATTTGTTTTACGTCATTTAAAGTCTGTATTTGTAGACTGTATGAAAATTAACTTTAACCTAATCTGTCCTTTAAGACCTTATATATCACACGAGTAAGATGATAAAATATAGTTAGTAACAATTAGTTGTAAGTTCATTAATTCTACACGTGTATCGAGTTCTAGTTCTATTTTTTCCACATAAACGTCTAACAATCACTATAGTTGCACATTTTTTTAATCTAGAGATTGTCGATGCACAGGAAACAAGAGGGAATCCTCAATAGCCGCGACACTTGAAATTATTTTAGGCTAGATTAGAGTAGATTAATCTATGAGACCTTTTTTCTCCTTTTTTATTAGCTATATTTTTGTGCGCCAGCAGTACCAAACGTGGGGCGATTTTATTACTCATCAGGATATCTACCAGCCTACCCTGAAATTGAAATTATTTTAGGCAGGATTAGAGTAAATTAATCTGTGAGACCTTGGGCGTGGTCAAATATAACAATCGAAAGGGTTTAACCTCCTGAGTCCAAAACTGTAAATATATTTCAAATCGGTCAAGAGATGACGGAGAGCTTGAGATAAAAGTTTGTACTTGAAAAAACAAACCAACTCGGAGCCGTTCTATGAGCCGCTGTGCTGAGGCTAAAAATAATGAAACAACCTAAAATAAGTACAAGAACGAATATTGATTTGGTTTGACTATAAATTGATTTACATTGGTGCAGATATAGGTAATATTTTCAAATGGGTCACACCTAAGCAACATCACTATCAAACCTTATATGAACAGGACTTCAAATTAAATAGTAAGCATATATCGTCATATAATAACTGACAATAAATGCGATATTTCAACAATGATATTTTAAAGATCATATACCTAGACAGGTATTGTACTTGTTCTACAAGCCACGAAGCTAATATCCTTGCATGATCTTGATATGAAAACGTTATTTTTTTTTCATCTCGAAACCAATATAATAGCCTGTAACTTCTGGTCAGAACATTTATGTATAAAACTTTAACGTATAGAAGATAGCATACTTAAGAAAGGTAAATTTATACCTATAAGAAAAGAACACTTCGATAGATTTGTATATGAAAAACTTTTAAAGAAAAGCATTAAAAAAGAGCAGTAATCTGAAGGAAATAAACAATAGAACAAATAATAAATCCCACTTATCCAATTCACAAACGAAACCTAGTAACAAAAAACTGGCTTCATCAAAGTAGAAAGTAGTAACAAACATCAGTGTTGACAAGAGAGGTTCAATCGTAAAGTTTATTATCCCTGTCTAAACAATTACACCTCGTCTTTACCCCCATTCATCATGTATGGTACAAGTCAGAATTAAAACTGGCATTTCATATGTTCCTATTTGCGGCTATCAACACGATTTTGCTGAATTTGTACGTTTCCTACCACGAATGGTTACGTGGGTTACAGCTTGAAAAATAACTGTTTAGCTTTTTTTAGTGTAGGGAAATAAAATAACTGGTAATTCTTGGAAGGAGTGAAGAAAGCGTATTACTGCAAGATTGACATATTTTCTTTGTTTAAAGATTTTAGATCAACTAGCTTATTATTTATTTATTTTTTCATCATTCATGACCCTTCCACAGAAATATTCTTTTCATTGAGATTCAAGTAAGGATTTAATTAAAATGTAAATATTTTTGAGCTACATCCTAACTCGTGTGAGCTTGGAACTGTTAATTTCAATTACAACCAAAGTTATAAAATCTAAAATCCTATTCAAGGCCAATCTCATCTAACTTATTACAGGTCAAAAATGATATCTTGATATTACGTCTTGCTTCATTCACATCGGTTGTATTCTATTTCCTTATTCAACTGTAGATGTACTTGTGTGGAAGAAAGGAACAGAATTAAAAAAACTAATATTTCCCTCAAATTTGAACTTTTCCCACTGGGTCAAGTAGACGATTTTTTTCCAACGTTTTTTAATATTCTAAAGGTTTCTCAACTTAACTTATATTTTATTACATTGCTATAAGTCAGATAAATAAAATGTATAAATTTTTCAGAAGTGTCTTTAGTGAATAAAGGCAGTAGTTTGCATTTTATCGTGGGAAATCTATTAATCTTATAATATTCACGCCATGAAAAGTCTCGAATTAAATATGTCAGCCCTCACCAGCCAGCTGGACCAGAGGTAAGGAATTTCATCCAATAGAACTTTATATAAGCTTGGAGTGAAAATTGGTTTTGTGTAGTTTACATATTTCGCAATGAAAGACCAAAAAGACGAGTTTAAAAACAACTACATATTACCATAATAGAATAAATGGACGCTATAAAAGTGTTATTAGATTCCTGCTGTTTGTTGTTGTTCTAAATTGCAACATTTAAATCAGTCTCATTGTTGCACACAGAAGTAGGGCTGTGATATTGTTTTCATAATTATAATTCTAAGTTAAGTTTGCTTCTTAATTTTAACATACTGGGAGCAACTTTGTAAACCAGTTACACTGTAAATGCCTGTAAAAACAAGAATGTAATGTAGAGGAGCCTCACCACGACGTCATAGTCTATGCCGCCACGTTCATTCATGCTTTATCTGAAAACTGTGCATCTTTACAATAGCCCTCAGCGTAGTTTCCATTGCAAAAGGCTCCGTCTTATGATCGTAATGTCTAAAACACTCCCCTCGTCCCTGCACGGTTTCCATAATTTATCTAGCGTACAAAGGCGACGGTTTTCCAGCGCCCGTTTCAATAGTCCAACCGTACAAAAATACATGGAATAGCATGAACAGCCACTTCATTCTCTAAGTGCTTGAGCCATGTGACAGTTCCACGGATATGTTGTGGAAGCAACGTATGTAAATGTGGTTTACTATTTCAGATGAGAACCCCTTTGATTATGTTGCCATTGATATTTGTGTTCGTGAATTATTGTTTGCTATAGGTCATCGCACTTTGCTTACCAGGGCTGAAGTACGATTTTCTGTATGTCTCTTTCTGGATGGTCTTGGTACACCAAGTTGATCTATATTCTTTTGTTTTCCAGTGATATTAAGTACAAAGGATATCTCTGTATTAAAAATTATAAATCCTCGATCTGAACACATCTTTATGATTTGAGCGTACGAATAGTTTGTGTCGTAAAGAGCTCTTATATACCATTCTCAAAAGCTATCATTTTTGATGGCATCACACTACCTAAGAAATGTTAAACAATGTAAAAAAGTAGTTCTGATACATACCGTCTTGTGACTTTAAGTGACTTGCTGATTTGCATATTCAAAATAGCTTTGACGTAACGTGCTCAACCGTTTGCAATATTACCACATAAGAAAAAGCCAGAAACCTCATAATGAATCATGCAATCTGAAATGAAAATAATTGATCATTCAACCTATACTCGTAAATGAACATTTAATAGGGCTTTTGCTTTCCATATTTGTAGTTCATAAAAGTTTACTTCAATATGGATAAAACTCACCATGAACAGCATTCTTAAAATTATGGAAAGACCTGTTTCCAGGGTGTATTTTAGTGCTTGGTATCACTTGATGGGTTACAAGAGCATCTCATACTGGCTTGATGGAATTGACGCTCGATAAGATTCACTCCATTTCTTCAATCACCTCTTCTTCTAGACATATGTTGAACAGTTTAGCATGGTGAGGATGGGTGTTATTATGCACTAGGCTGACATTAAGGCCAATTATACCACCATATAGCAGCATAGAGGATCACACGATGCAGTTTTTATAATAATTGGCATTGATGGTACCATTCCATAGGATGAAGAGGTTGATAAACTCACCATCGCTTGCTCCCACCAACATTATACATCTATCATTATCATATGTTAACATGGTTGTAAGAAAAGAGGGATCAGATCTGATTCCAGATTTTCTCCAAATTAATATATACTTATTATTTAGCTGCATAATAAAGTACAACTTATCTTCAAAAACAATGTTACTCCATAAGTCATTGGACAACTGGACATTTCGTTGACACATTTACAGGTGAGCTGTTTTGAATCTTTCTGAGAATAGACTGGTATCTGACCATCTGACCATCATTGTGAAGGTTGTTTCTGAACATTTGTACCTTGAGACAGCGTCTAGTTGTGGCTATGAACACCTAATTCAATCTGGGAGCAATTTGCAGCGAATCAAAGTCGATATGTAACTGTCGTGTTTTATGTGTAATGAATGACGATATGGCTTGTCGAGATGTATAAGCAACTGTATCTTCCTTTAACTTGGAAGTGTTTCAGTGTTATAGCTAATTCACAACAATTTGCTGTTACAAGCAAGCTTCTTAATCTTCAACCACCAGATAACTACTTGTGAGTTATTTCAAGCTGCAAATACCACAGAGTAAACTAAATGAGAAACCAGTTTGGTACCATGAATGGTATCTGGATTTTTGGGAGTTGCAATAGAATTTTCTCTTCACTCTCCCTTCCTCTACAGTACCTCATCTGTGAAAAACCAGACATATTCCTTCTTGGCAGATGGATGTCCTGATTAATAAAGGAGAGATCAGAATAACGTATGGAAAAGTTCCAATGTATGGAAAATTTCTCCTAGATCTGGGGTTCTATCTTATGCCACCTGAATGCTTTGAAATGGTAAATTTACGATGCTCTCATTGAAATGTACTACTTTTGGCATAATCAAGAATGGTCATTTACTAAGAATGTCTATAGACCTATCTATTACTGTTGGGAAGATCCAAATCAACGTTTGTAACAATTGCTGTTCTTATCATAATTGAGGGTGTATGCTAACCAACATGGACCTCCAAGCTATCTACCACTTACAATATGAGTCTGATCAGGTTACGTACCAATATCAGCTACATGTACCTCCAAGCTATCTACCACTTACAATATGAGTCTGATCAGGTTATTTACCAATATCAGCTACATGTACCTCCAAGCTATCTACCACTTACAATATGAGTCTGATCAGGTTACTTACCAATATCAGCAAGACCGAGAGCAGACAATAATCTAGGACGTCATTGGTAATGTTTGAGGAGACATAGTCACGTGTACAGACACCTCAACCAATTTACTAAAACTGTAAACAACAACAGGAGATGGGCATTGTGAATTCAGCTCATCTCAGAAATCTGGACAACTACATTCAGCATCTTAAATGCCATTTTAACCTTCTCAAGAGATATGACCTCTACTTGCATGTTACTCCTGAGGATAAGATGGTAGTGGATCGAAATCAATGTGCAAACTCTGGTTACTGTGTTACGGTATGTTGCACCAAGTTTGGGTATGTAGAACACTTAAAGAGCGTGTAACGGGCTGTCAGTTGCAATAGTATTTATTAAAATTGGCAACAATGTGCAAGTTGTGGTAGCACACATGTTACTAACTTGAAACTTACACGAGAGATATGGAAATAGCCTGAAAAATGATGTAGCATTGCTTCAATAAACCTTTTAGCTCTAACATGCTGCTATGCCTACCTTCTCAGAAGGAGACACGTTAAACTTTTTACAACCTTATTTCTGTGTTACAACTCTGGTAATTCAATTACTACTCTTTTATTATGTTACTAGTTGCAGTTGCATGTTGTGACGGATTTATTATTATACATATATATTTATTTAAATATCGATGTTTCTTTAAATTATTTTATATTTAGAAACGTACATAACTTATACTGTTAAATCTGTATTGTGAAACTCCCGCCTATTCTCTAAAGTTGTAGAGTGTGAGAATCAACAATATGTGTGTACGTAAACGCCAGTGTAGCTCTGTATTGTTACGTAAAACTGAAATTTCGAAAAACTCTCCTCCCGCCTATAAATATAACCAACGCGACGCGCCGAAAAAAAAAGTATCTATTATCGGGTTGCTGTAATTGGTGTGCTATGAACTTCGTAAGCTATAACTGTAATTAACTCTTATTAATCGGAAAACTTAAGATATCTGACCAGGAACGTTTATAAATTTCGAACATTACAAACCATTTAACTTCAGTTGATTCACATCGGATATTAGTACTTTTACGATGGTACCTAACGTCATCGGTGGAAACTCGACCTGTAATCGGCGTGTTAAGTGAATTATATCTACATCAACTCGAAATTAACGCGCTCATCGTGAACCCTCGATAAGACATCAAGGAAGTTCCAGACCAGAAAGAAGACTTTATATTGTTTGTAAGTTTGTAAAACTTTTGTAGATAAATCATTGTTTGTAATAACTATTTGTAATAACCATTATTGTAAACT
>NW_013670205.1:80183-83082 GCF_000517525.1 Limulus polyphemus
ATATTAAAATATATTTGTTTTAAAAAAAGAAAACTGTGTGTATCAATCTTGTTGACAAATATCATAAATTGGAGATATGTCGGCATTATTTTAACTACTAAATTTAATTTACAATTTAACTCAGTTTTAGGCCATTCGAAATTGTAATACAAAACAATGTTCAGATAAGGTGCTCTAGCCTCACAATAGGGAGTGATGGAGGTCCATGGTGGTTAACGGTTATACATTAAAGGTCAGGAGAAGAGGCCGGAGCTGGAAACAAGTCATGTTGCAAACTCTCTCAGAAAACAGAGCCCGACTTGTATAAGTTTCGTTCACTTAAATCAGGGCATTAGTGCATACAACCCACCTGTGGAAGATTACGTCTTCGATCATAAGTCAGAGCATTAGTGCATACAACCAACCTGTGGAAGATTACGTTTGAGTAAGTCCTGCTCAACCTGTTATGGCTAGCACAAACTTGTTAAAAGGTGTTGATGTTGTAGCACCAGTATCAACAATGCAACTGTTGTTTAGAGTTTCATTTTATACTGTCAGCACTCACTAAACACTAAACCCTTCCTTTTTCTATTTTGATCCAATTTGTAAGGATTTATTAAAACCCTTTCACATAGCCTTATTGTTTTATTCTTTTCACCAATTCCAAAGTAAGTTTCACTCTAGAGTAGAAGAGCCTACACATTGATTATGATGTTAATGATGAGATAGCTTCCCAGATATTAAACTATGAGCCACTAAAAGTTCTGATTTTGAAAGTTTACTATTATATACGTTGATGGAGAAATGGCTGAATTTCCCAGAGCCTATTGTCGCGTTCACAACTGCCGATAATACCTGTCCCAGTGGTAGGACAGGACCAATAACCAGTCAAGACAATAACAACCAAACTAGTGACTCCAATTATCATCAACACCACCAACAAAGCCATCACAACCAGCTGATCTTCAAATACTACAACAGTGGAGATAACATCCTCACGTCCACATGACCAAATAGATTAAAGTCCGGTTCATGCTATTGCAAGATGTAGATGAATGTTGAGAAAAACCAACAGTTTACCATCGACCTGTAAAATACTCAAGAATAATTAACTAGGACGAAAGAAGAAGTAAAAAAAGCACAGAATGTTCTCCTCAACTCCTCTTGAGATGGAAAAAAAATCATATTTTGTTTATAAATTTATACGAAGTTAAAACAATTTCTAGTTAGTTGTTTTTTTACTATTGTAAATTGAGTTATGTTGCTATTACGTGTAATTTGGCTATTTTGGTTTATTCTTTCCATTTCTTTTATAAGTCTAATGTTTATTTTGATCTAATCGTGATTTACTAATCAGAATTTAACACCATGTTTTAAACACCAGTTAGTTCGATTTGCTACCAGCAGTTTTACTTGAATTCAATATAAGCTTATTTCTGAGTACATATACGTAACTGTATGCAGTTCGATTTACCTAAATTATGTTAATTCTACTGATGATTTCAAATGGTACTTGTGGTGAAATTATGATTATCGATAGTCTTTTAAATGACAATATTCTGCTGTGTTCCAACTGGGCACCATTCATTTTGATAGAAGGTTGTTGTTTTTTTCAGGTGTAACAGCTTCTTGTATTACCTGACCGTGAAAAGACTATTTACTTGTTGGATCATGGTTAATAACTGTTACATGAAAACTTCACTGAATGATATGCAATGGTAACTAACCAAGAACTTTTAAAAAATGAGGTAATTTTTCATTTAGTTACATACATTATTAGCTCTATCCTCTAACTAGAGTTTAAAATAAATGACAGTAAAAATTATAGCTTATATTCTTTAATTTGATGTTTATCATGTAATTCTTTTGATTTAAATGAACAATTTTTAGCAAACGTATCTTCGACTAGAAATATAAATACATATTATTTATTCTGTAATTTTAATAAAGGGTTGATTGGATAATCTACTTCGAAGTATTCTGTTTGGTCCTCATCGTTGTGCCAATAATGCTGTTTCCTTATGTTTAGAATGTTTCATTTTGAGGTAAACAAAGCTCTATGGAAGGTTATTAATTGTTTTTTGTAATTAATTATGCTAAGGCCTGTACTGTATTGTTAACGCCTGTTGATTTTATTATTATAATTTTATGGCTTGTTATATGTCATTTTCTCTACTATATTTATGAACGTTTAAACATTAAATTGATTTATGAAAATAGTTATTCTTATTATGAGTACCTGTTTTACTCTATTAAGTGTATATTTCAGTTCTATGTACTTGGAGTAAAGGGCACTGAGGTTGATTTACACTTAATGCAAAGGATATTTTTCATGAGTACATTTTCTGATTGACTTTAAAAAGACTTATTTTTAAGTTACGTGATACCACTTACGTTATATTTAATGGTCTTTGTCTAAGTGTTGTGATGTTAGTACATCTTGAGATTTGGGTTCTTGCAGTTAGGGCAGATGTGCGTTAAAATTTAGTTAGGTCATTAATTTCAACCTGAATAAATGCTTGGAGCTACCTGAAAATACAGTTATTGAGAGTGCTGTAATATCAGACACTATTCGTCAATATTTTATATTATAATAAATATATCTAAATATTCGTTTACTTCTAGAAGTTTAGTTTCTTTCTAGAAGTCTGCTGCTACTACAACTGCTGTATTCTGTGGTTCAACTCTCTTCATGTGTATTCTAAATATTCAGAGCTGGGTTAATCCTTCGTTTAGATAGGTGGAATTAGCCAGGTGCAGTTATGTGTCTGTATTATTGTGAAGTAGAATGTGATGTATGTATTTCTCATATTTAAGTAGGTTATACGAAAATTTTATTCGCCGTCGTTCTTTATATAAATACGTGTTTCAGCTAATATGGTAAGTAAATATATATATATATATATATATATATATACTA
>NW_013670205.1:84082-86161 GCF_000517525.1 Limulus polyphemus
ACTTTTCATCTTCAACAATATAGTTACCTCAAGAAGAATAGTCAAATATTCGAAAGCGCTCGAGTTTTGGGTCTCATTTTGAAAACATCGCATTTTATGTTAGGGCCAATAAACATTAGATAGATATATCCGGTAGAATTCCATAAATGCCTGAGCTATTTTGAATTGTTTCACCTTCAGCAGCATACGAGGATATTCAATACACAATTTAAACTGAAACTTTATTTATAGCATTTAGTTGCTGTTTACAAAGGTGGTCCATAAGTTCAAATATAGCTTATGATAATTAAGTCAGGGAACAGATATTAGGGGATCAATTGAAATTTTTAAACACGAACAGCCTCATGCATAACATAAGACTTATCACACTGAGGTTAACAATATAAAAAATAACTCCTAATTTTCAAGTATTTACTTTACGTGATGCAATATCAGTTGGCTTTTTTTTAAAAAAAAAGATAATTATCTTAGTTGACAAAACTTTCAATACATTTCTGATTTTCATAAGAAATGCGTAATTAAAGACACCGTGGTGATGAGGCGTTAAGAGTTAACATTTATAACCCATAATGAAGGCAGAAGTAATAGTGTTTTACTATTTCTGTCCTACTACAAGTCGTGGAGTGTGTAGCCAACTGTGTGAGACAGATGAGAATTAATTGATTGTTTCAGAATTTCGTGCAAAGCTACTCAGGGGATATCTTCGCAAGCCGTTCCTGACTTTGAACTGCTATTCTAGAGGGAAGGCAACTAGTTAACAGCACCCATTACAAACTCTTACGAAAATTTTGTCTGATCGAATAGTAGGATGTGACTCTTACTCTTATGACACACCCCGGCCTCAATGTGCGAATGCATTTTTGCAACAAGCGAACCATGAATCCTTGGATTTCTAACCTGGGCATGATAACAACATAGATCAGTTGAAATTACGTTTTGTTTCCACAGGCTGAGTTTGCTCCATCCCAATATCATTAGTTTATGTATCCGTATCTTGTCAACAACAACAATAAAAAACAACTAAACCTCAGACTATGATTATTTGCGATTTTAGGACGTCTCTATTTTTACTAGAGCTTTTAAGTACTTTCACCTTATTGAGCAGAATATAACTTAATACTTATCTAGGGATTGGCTGGTTTGTTTGTAATTAAGCACAAAGTGCTCTGTCCACCACGAGTATCGAAACCCGGATTCTAGCGTTGTAAGTCCGCAGGCATACCGCTGTGCCACTGGGGTGTAGGACTGGATGGAAGAAATAGACAGTGGTATTAGCTTTTAGCCTCAGCATAATTGCAGTCATCTGTTTTAAAGCTCAAAGCAGACCAGATTAGGGAAAATAAGAAGCTTACAGAAGAAAATATGTTCTTATTTTAGATTAATGTTTTTATCAATACGGGACAACTGTAGAGGTCTACATGATCTGCAGTGTATTAAATCCTTGTGTTTCTTGCTGTGAAAAATTAATTAAGACTGAACAATACAAAAGAATGAAAGTAGATAAAAATGTGGATTTCAAAGATATGAACTAAGTTTGACAGAGAAGGTATCGACACAAAATAAAATAAGATTGGAAGATAAATGTCACATATACAATTCGTGATGTGAATATGGTCAACTATATGACGTTCAAAAAATTCAATAATTAATACTTGTCCAAAACTGAAGAATTAATACTTGTCCTAAACCGAAGAATTAATACTTGTCCTAAACTGAAGAATTAATACTTGTCCTAAACTGAAGAATTAATACTTGTCCTAAACCGAAGAATTAACACTTGTCCTAAACTGAAGAATTAACACTTGTCCTAAACCGAAGAATTAATACTTGTCCTAAACTGAAGAATTAATACTTATCTTAGACTGAAGAATTAATACTTGTCCTAAACCGAAGAATTAATACTTGTCCTAAACTGAAGAATTAACACTTATCCTAAACTGAAGAATTAATACTTATCCTAAACTGAAGAATTAATACTTGTCCTAAACTGAAGAATTAATACTTGTCCTAAGCCGAAGAATTAATACTTGTCCTAAACTGAAGAATTAATACTTGTCCTAAACTGAAGAATTAATACTT
>NW_013670206.1:0-1811 GCF_000517525.1 Limulus polyphemus
TGATGTCAAATGAACTATGCTTTTCTTATAGAAGTCAGTCAAATATACTGGAAGTGTATGTCCTTTCTTTACAGTTATATTTCTTGCTTTATCATTGACTGGCTCTACCTCCTGGCACACACCCAGCAATGCCCCTTCCTTAAGTGTCTGCTCACATTTAGAGAAATTGGCCTCTGTTATAGGTACTACTTGACGACCTGCTACAAGTGACCTTCCAATCTTCAAGTCTGCTGGCCTGGGTGGGTCTTCCACTGCTTCTACAAGCATTGGGCTTCCATGGGGATGTTCTTTTATCCTACCCCAAATTATCTTCTCTGACATAGGGGGTATTTTAGTTGATTTAAGTGCTGTGACATGCAGATAAACGGATGTAGCAACACTTACAGGAATCTGGCTTTTGTTGTTTCCAATCGTCATGTTATTGAAGTTAACTACACACTTCCTCTTTAGTAGATAGTCCAATCCTAATATGCATTGGTCTTCAATGTCAGCCAAGTATACCTGGTGTCTTTTTTTCATGCCCATGAGCTCGATACTTACCCACACTGGTTTTCACAACCTTGCAGAATGTCCTGTCACACCACAGAGCTTCTGTACAGCTTCTGGTACTCCTATGTTATCTAGCACCTTGATGATCACAAGGGTTTACTGAGATGCAGAATCTATGACAAAGTTGTACCTTTGGCCATCCAGCTTCCCTGTCACGTAGATACTATGTGTGCTTGCCATTTTACACTTAGCTGTTAGGACTTTCACGATGGAGGTTGGTGGGCGTCCCTTAGCACCAACCACTACTGATTTCCCCAAGCTCAATTATTGGTGGTATTTTTCTTACACTGGCTCCTCAAATGTCCATGCTTTCCACAGTTCCAACAAACTTTCTGGATACCAGCCTTTCCTGCTGTGGCATCTCCCCTGTGTTGAAGTTGCCAGCACTGAGCTCTCTGGTGCCCAGCAAAGTCCCTCTAACTTCTCTGAAAGCTGACCTTTTCTGGCCTTGAATCTAGATGACTGTACCAACCCCGGTAACTCTGTGCTGGACTTAACATAGGATTCAAATTCGAGACCTCTGGCCATTGCATCCTGCATGGTAGAGGGGTGTGCTTGCTTCACTTGTATCTTAAGTTGTGGTCTTTCCAAGGCATCTACGAAATGATCCCTCAGCAACAACTTGAGGAGATCGGGTGGTGCAGTTGGGTAGGCCTTGTGTGCCATGCTTGCCAAGTCCTGTCCCAGCTCTTGCAGGCTCTTCCCTTTAGTCAGGACTCTCGTCCTAAATCTAGCCCTGTAGACGTCAGACTGATTCTGGGTTCCATACCTGAGTTTAGAGCAGCTACCAGTGCTCTATAGTTGTGCCTGTCGTCTGCTGACAACTGTCCAAGTATTTCCAGTGGTTGTCCTTTCAAGCTCGTTGTCAGATATACTGCTTTCTGCTCCTCTGTCCATCTATTAATTTCAGCCAGTAGCTCAAATTGTGCTCTATATACTTCCCATGGTGCTTTCCCATCGTATTCCTGTGGCTTCCTTCTTACTGAATCACTTCTATTACTGAAATTCATATCTGGGATGTGACTTCTAACAGGACTGAAGATGTATGCATTAGGGTTTAGCTGCGGGCTCTGGAAGGGGCTTGCCATTGTCTGGGGCTGATTAAGTCGATGGTTAATGTATCCTCCTTGTGTAAAAGACAATAGATCATTCTTTAATGTATCTAATTTGCTTTTAAATTTACTAATGTTTTCCATTTGTACTTCTTGCCACTCTTGTAGTCTCTCTTCTTGTTTATTTTCGTTCTCCTTTAATAGCTGTTG
>NW_013670206.1:2811-5176 GCF_000517525.1 Limulus polyphemus
AAAACGCTACAATTCTCAACGTACGTCTCACGTGCTCGACTCAACAGTACTTAGTTCAATTACACCCACTCTGTTCCGTCACGTTGTGACCGTCTTGTATATACAAGACTAACACATATCTAGTAAACGCTAGAGCATTCATGAAGGAACAGGATATTTCTAGAAGGACGTGGCGTGACACTAGTCACATGACCTCGCTGTCGCAACAATAAATTACTGTATAGTAGTGTGAGTGGTTAAAACAAGTGATTTAAAATATATATATGTAACAGTATCAGTGGTTAGGTAAAAACGTTAGATTCATCAACACTCATGGTGCAAACTTGTCATTTTGTATTTAAAACAAGGTCATTAAATTTACCGCTGCAACTTTGTCTCAGAAACTTTCCTTTCTCAACTATTGGAGCCAAGCCTAATGAAGTTTAAAAAGATAAGGTGGAAATTTATATAAACAAACTAACCCTAATCTTCAGTACATTGATTAAATAGAACCACTTCTATTTCATTCTTAGTTTCTTACTTACAGTCATATTTATAACTGTGTAAGTAACAGAGTTATTCATTTTAATAATTAGAATAGTTTTAACACAGTTATTTATCCCTAAAAATACTTGATTTATATTCTGAATTTTATTCTAAACAAATTGCAGTTTTAGTCCTACTTGAAGTTTCAAACAAAGTGACTTCTAACGTAGAAGGAATGAAAATATTATTTTTAGAAGGTAACATTTGTTTGTTTGTTTTGATACATTGTTTAGGCAGTGTATTCATGATGAAACTTTGTAGAATGGACGGCAACCGCTTGTTTTACAGACACAAGTGTAGAGGACGACGTTTTGAAAGTCTTCCGCCTTTGTCTTATTATTCACACTCATAAATCAAAAATGATCAATCAGGTTATTCACATGTTTTATCTTCCCAGTTATTAAAGCCTTCCAAGAAGTTCTTCTTATCTAGCATAATTACAAGAAATTCAGTGAATTTTAATTCTGAAGTTTTTATAGAAATGTTAGATATTCGTTTTTATTTAGTTAATTCGGTTTTTTGGTTTCTTCGTAATTGGTGGACGTTGTTTGATATTTCAAGTCACTTTCGACGTACTTATTACATTAATGAACGTGTGGATTGACATCGTAAATATATATATATTTTTGACGTGTACTTTGTATCCATGTATCCAGCACATGGTTTGTAGAATTAATTATTTCTATACTTTTCTTCTATCTGTTACAGAATATTGAGATCTTCAGCTACTTTGGCGGTTACCTAGGCATGTGGGTAGGCTACTCGATATCAAACATTGTCGCTTTTTTGTTTACTCTTCTATCAATTATTGCAAAGAAATATTTCAAAAAAAATGTGAGAGTGGAAAACGTTGGAAATTCGGTTTTTCACATTCAAAAGTCTGTCGAAGAGGTAAAGTCAGAGCAGTAAGCTGAAGCCTAAACTTTGAAATGGTATCCGTATTAGTTTTGAATTTGATACTATCATAGCCTGTGAATACTTCACTATAATATGCCAGTAGTGGTGTTTTGTTTTTGAAACTATTATAACTTGTGGATGTTTTCAATATAATACACTAGTTTGTTTTACTGCTGTTCTAATAAGAATATATTTGATAACTTGTGCATGTTTTCAATATAATACACCAGGTTGTTTTACTGCTATTGTAATAATAATAAATTTGATAACTTGTGGATGTTTTCAATATAACACACCAGTTTGTTTTACTGCTGTTGTATTAAGAATATATTTGATAACTTGTGGATGTTTTCAATATAATACACCAGTTTGTTTTATTGCTGTTGTAATAAGATTAAATTTGATAACTTGTGGATGTTTTCAATATAATACACCAGTTTGTTTTACTGCTGTTGTATTAAGAATATATTTGATAACTTGTGGATGTTTTCAATATAATACACCAGTTTATTTCACTGCTATTGTAATAAGAATATATTTGATAACTTGTGGATGTTTTCAATATAATACACCAGTTTATTTCACTGCTATTGTAATAAGAATATATTTGATAACTTGTGGATGTTTTCAATATAATACACCAGTTTGTTTTATTCCTGTTGTAATAAGATTAAATTTGATAACTTGTGGATGTTTTCAATATAATACACCAGTTTGTTTTACTGCTGTTGTATTAAGAATATATTTGATAACTTGTGGATGTTTCAATATAATACACCAGTTTATTTCACTGCTATTGTAATAATAATATATTTGATAACTTGTGGATGTTTCATATAATACGCCAGTTGTTTTACTGCTGTTGTAATAAGAATGTATTTGTGTTTTACTAAAATACCTTCTATTCTTGCTTCAACTAAAAGTACACGGTGTATGTTGGTAA
>NW_013670206.1:5983-9865 GCF_000517525.1 Limulus polyphemus
TACAAATATTCAGTAGTGTAGTTTTGTCTTTAAATACAAGTATACCATATTAAAAATACATATATATATAACAGAGCAGTTTTGTGTTTAGCAACAACAAAACCACATTAAATAAATACAGTTATTCAATAAAGTTGCTTTGTGTTTAACAACAACAAAACCATTTAAATAAGTTCAGATATTCAATAGTGTAGCTTTGTATTTGGGAACGACCAAACCATATTAAATAAGTACAAATATTCAGTAGTGTAGTTTTGTCTTTAAATACAAGTATACCATATTAAAAATACATATATATATAACAGAGCAGTTTTGTGTTTAGCAACAACAAAACCACATTAAATAAATACAGTTATTTAATAAAGTTGCTTTGTGTTTAACAACAAACAAACCATGTTAAATAAGTAGAGATACAGAATAGTGTAACTTTGTGTTTAATAATAACCAAACCATTTTTAAATAAGTACAGATATTCAGTAGTGCAGCTTTGTGTTTAACTTAAACACAAAGCAACTTTATTGAATAACTGTATTTATTTACTATGGTTTGGTTCTTGTTAGACACAAAACTGTTCTTTTCTATATCTGTATTTTTTAATATAGTTTGGTTGTTATCTGTACTTATTTAATATGGTTTGGTCGTTGTCAAACACAAAGCTACATTATTGAACATTTCCACTTATTTAATATGGTTTGGTTGTTGTTAAATATAAAACTACACTATTGAATATCTGTACTTATTTAAATGGTTTTATTGTTGATTCAATAATGTAGCTTTGCGTTTAATAACAACCAAACCATTTTAAATAAATACGGATATTCAATATTGTTGCATTGTCTTTAACAACAACCAAACCATATTAAATAAATAAATATATTCATTATTGTAGCTTTGTATTTAAATAAAACTAAACCATATTAAAAAAATAAAGATATACAACAGCGTAGTTTTGTGTTTAACAAGAACCAAACCATATATAATAGTACAGATTTTAAATAGTGGAACTTTGTGTTTAATAACAACCAAACCATATTAAATAAATACAGATAGTCAATATTGTAGCTTTGTGTTTAACAACATCCAAGCTATATTAAAAAAAATACAGATGTACAACAGAATAGTTTTGTGTTTAACAAGAACCAAACCATATTCAATAAGTACAGCTTTTCAGTGATCTAGCTTTGTGTTTAATAACATCGAAACCATATTAAATAAGTACAGATATTTGGTAGTGTAGCTTTAGGTTTAACAACAACCAAACCATATTAATAAAAACAGATATTCATTATAGTAGCTGTGTGTTTAACAGCAACCAAAAACCACATTAAATGAGTAGAGATATTCAATAAAGTAGTGTTGTGTTAAATAAAAAAAAACATGTTAAATAAGTACATGTATTCAAAAGTGTAGCTTTGTGTTTAATAAGTACCAAACCATATCAAAAAAGTAGAGATATTCAATAGTGTAGCTTTGTGTTTAATGACAACCAAACCATATTAAATAAGTACAGATATTCAATAGTATAGCATTGTGTTTAACAACGACCAAACAATATTAAATAAGCATAGCTATTCAGTAGTGTAGTTTTGTATTTAACAACAATTAAACCATAGTAAATAAATAAAGTTATTCAAAAAAGTTATTTGGTGTTTAAAAACAGCCAAACCATATGAAATTAGTAGAGATATAGAATAGTGTAGCTTGGTGTTTGAGAACGACCAAACCATATTAAATAAGTACAAATATTCAGTAGTGTAGTTTTGTGTTTAAATACAAAAAAAACTATATTAAAAATACATATATATAAAAAACAGAGCAGTATTATTTTTAACAACAAGAAAACCATATTAAATAAATACAGATTTTCAATAATGTAGCTTTGTGTTTAATAACAACCAAACCATTTTAAATAAGTACAGTGATTCAGTACTGTAGCTTTGTGTTTTACAACGACCAAACCATTTAAATAAGTGCAGATATTCAGTAAAGTAATTTTTTGTTTAACAGCTACCAAACCATAGTAAACAAGTACAGATATTCAGTAGTGTAGTTTTGTATTTATATACAAATAAAAAATATTACAAAAATACAGAATACAACAGAGTATTTTTTTTAACAAGAACCAAACCATTTTAAATAAGGACAGATATTCAGTAGTGTAGCTTTGTGTTTGACAACGACCAAACCATTTTAATTAAGTATAGATATTCAGTAGTGTAGTTTTTATTTAAATACAAATAAACCATATTAAAAAAATACTGATAAATAACAGCGTAGTTTTGTGTGTAACAAGAACCAAACCTTATTAAAAAAGTACAGATTTTCAAAAATGTAGCTTTTTGTTTTATAACAACCAAACCATTTTAAATAAGTACAGATATTCAGTAGTGTAGCTTTGTGTTTGACAACGACCAAACCATTTTGATGAAGTACAGATACTCAGTAGTGTAGTTTTGTATTTAAATATTAATAAAAATATTTAAAAAATACATATATACAACAGAGTAGTTTTTTGTTTAACAAGAACCAAACCATATTAGATAAGTATAGATTTTCAATAATGTAGATTTTTGTTTAATATTATACCAAACCATTTTAAATCAGAACATATATTTAGTAGTGTAGCTTTGTGTTTGACAACGACCAAACCATATTAAATAAAAACAGATATTCAATTGTGTAGCTGAGAATTTAACAGCAACCAAACCATATTAAATAAGTACAAATATTCAATACTGTAGCTTTGTTTTTAACAACAACCTAACCTTATTAAATAAGTACAGATATCCAATAGTGTAACTTTGTGTTTGACAACGACAAAACCATATTAAATAAGTACAAATATCCAATAGTGTAGCTTTGTGTTTAACAACAACCAAATCTTATTAAATAAGTACAGTATTCAATAGTTTACCTTTGTATTTGACAACGACCTAGCCATATTAAATAAGTACAGTATTCAATAGTTTACCTTTGTTTTTGACAACGACCAAGCCATATTAAATAAATACAGATATTCAATATTGTACCTTTGTGTTGGAAAACGACCAAACCATATTAAATAAGCAAAGATATTCAATACTGTAGCTTTGTGTTTAACAAGAACCAAGCCATATTAATCAAATACAGATATTCAATAATCTAGCTTTATGTTTAACAACATCCAAACCATATTAAATAAGTACAGATATTAAATAGTGTAGCTTTGTGTTTAACAACGAACAATCCTTATTTAATAAATACAGATATTCAGTAGTGTAGTTTGTGTTTAACAACAACCAAACCATATTAAATAAGTACAGATATTCAATAGTGTAGTTTTGGATTTAAATACAAATAAAAAATATTACAAAAATACAGATATACAACAGAGTAATTTTTTAACAAGAACCAAACCATATTAAGTAAGTACAGGTTTTCAATAATGTAGCTTTGTGTTTAATAACAACCAAACCATTATAAATAAAGACAGATATTCAGTAGTGTAGCTTTGTATTTAAATATAAATAAAAAATATTAAAATATATATATATATATACAACAGATTAGTTTTGTGTTTAACAAGAACCAAACCACACTAAATAAGTACAGATTTTGAATAGTGTAGCTTTTAAATAAGTTCGGATTTTCAATATCGTAGCATTGTGTTTAACAACAATGAAACCATTTTAAATAAGTACAGATATGCAGTAGTATAGCTTTGTGTTTGACAACGACCAATCCATTTAAATAAGTACAGATATTCAGTAGTGTAGTTTGTGTTTAACAACAACCAAACCATATTAAATAAGTACAGATATTCAATAGTGTAGCTTTGTATTTGGGAACGACCAAACCATATTAAATAAGTACAGATATTCAATAGTGTAGCTTTGTATTTGG
>NW_013670206.1:10796-36352 GCF_000517525.1 Limulus polyphemus
TTTATAAAAAAAGAGAGACCTTTAATAATCGTGTATTTTTTTGTTTTTTTTCATTTCTTCATTGTGTTCCTACGTGTGAACACGATCGTGCAACAATGTGTATGCAGCTTAATGGTCCAATGTGTAAAATGTGTGAACACATGAAGCAGAAGCCAACGAGACGGAGACCAGCACGAAAGATGATACGCACCATAAAATTAAGATACTTTGTTGAATTTTAATTTTGTGTTTGTAAATTCTGTACATTTTTAAAGTCATTGTTAATTATCTATTGGTTTAATGTAACTGGCTATTGTTCGGAACAAACAATACTAAGGAAGGGGAGCTGTTACGACAGCAGAAGTCATGTGAGGCTGGAAACATGCACATTGGAGTTTCTAGAAGGATCATGACTGTTCCTGGTAACTCTTGTCTTTTCTAGGCGCCCTCTATTTTCGTATATATGCCCTTCGAATAAAGCGGAGATCATTGCAGATAGACAGATATAGAGACAGATAATTGAGTCAAGCGAGCGGTATTTAAGTTAAAGTGACTGTGAAAATTAAGTGTATTACAAAGTTTGAGTTTAAGAACAACCAAACAATAATAAATAAGTACAGATATTCAATAAGTTTCTTTGTGTTTAACAACAACCAAACCAGATTAAATAAGTACAGATTTTCCAAAGTGTAGCTTTCAGTTTAAAAACAACCAAACCATATTAAAAGATATAAGATATTCAGTAGTGAAGCTTGGAGTTTAACAACAACCAAACCATAATAAATAAGTACAGACATTATATAGAGTTGCTTTGTGTTTAACAACAAACAAACCATATTAAATAAGTACAGATATTCAATAGAGTAGCTTTGAGGTTAACAACAACCAAACCATATCAAATAAGTAGCGATGTTCAAAAGTATAGCTTTGAGTTTAACAACAACCAAAACATATTAAATGACATAAAATATTCAAAAGGTATAGCTTTGTGTTTAACAACAACCAATCCATATTAAATAAGTACAGATATTCAACAGATCAGCTTCGAGGTTAACAACAACCAAACCATGTTAAATAAGAAAATATATTCAATAGTGCAGTCTTGTGTTTAAAATCAACCAAACCATAATAAATATGGAATGGATATTTAATAGATTTGGTTTGGGTTTAACAACAACCAAACCATATTAATTAAGTACAAGTATTCAGTAGTGTAGCTTTGTGTTTGGGAACGACCAAACCGTATTAAATAAGTACAAATATTCAGTAGTGTAGTTTTGTGTTTAAATACAAGTAAACCATATTAAATAAGTACAGATTTTCAATAATGTAGCTTTGTGTTTAATAACAACCAAATCATATTAAATAAGTACAGATATTGAATAGTATAGCTTTGTGTTTAACAAGAACCAAATCATATTAATTAAGCAGAGATTTTCAATTATGTAGCTTTGTGTTTAATAATAACCAAACCATTTTAGATAAATACATATTTTCAATAGTGTAGCTTTGTGTTTAACAAGAATCAAACCATACTAATTAAGTACAGATTTTCAATGATCTAGCTTTGTGTTTAATAACATCCAAACCATATTATATAAGTACAGATATTCAATAGTGTAGCTTTGTGTTTAACAAGAACCAAACCATATTAAATAAGTACAGATATTCAATAGTGTAGCTTTGTGTTTGACAACGACCAATCCATTTAAATAATTACAGATATTCAGTAGTGTAGTTGTGTGTTTAAATACAAAAAAAACATATTAAAAATACATATATATAAAATAGAGCAGTTTTGTATTTAACAAGAACAAAACCATATTAAATAAATACAGATTTTCAATAATGTAGCTTTGTGTTAAACAACAACCAAACCATATTGAATAAGAACAGATTTTCAATTATGTAGCTTTGTGTTTAATAACAAACAAACCATTTTAAATAGGTACAGATATTCAGTAATGTAGCTTTGTGTTTTACAACAACCAAACTATATTAAAAAATACCTATATACAACGGATTAGTTTTATGTTTAACAAGAACAAAACCATACTAAATAAGTACAGATTTTGAATAGTGTAGCTTTTAAATTAGTGCGGATTTTCAATATTGTAGCATTGTGTTTAACAACAATCAAACCATTTTAAATAAGTACAGATATTCAGTAGTGTAGCTTTGTGTTTGACAACGACCAATCCATATTAAATAAGTACAAATATTCAGTAGTGTAGTTTTGTGTTTAACAACAACCAAACCATATTAAATAAGTACAGATATTCAATAGTGTAGCCTTCTGTTTAACAACGACCAAGCCATATTAAATAAGTATAGATTTTCAATAAGGTAGCTTTTTGTTTAATAACAACCAAACCATATTAAATAAGATCAGATATTCAATTGTGTAGCTTTGTGTTTGAGAACGACCAAACCATATTAAATATGTACAAATATTCAGTAGTGTAGTTTTGTCTTTAAATACAAGTATACAATGAACTTTATTGAATAACTGTATTTATTTAATGTGGTTTTGTTGTTGCTAAACACGAAATTGCACTGTTTTATATATATGTATTTTTAATTTTATGTTTAACAACAACAAAACCATAATAAATAAGTACAGATATTCAATAGAGTTGCTTTATGTTTAACAACAACCAAACCATAGTAAATAAGTACAGATATTCAACAATGTAGCTTTGCGTTTAATAACAACCAAACCATATTAAATAAGTACAGATTTGTGTTTAATAACAACCAAACCTAATTAAATAAGTAGAGATATTCAGTAATGTAGCTTTGTGTTTAACAACAACCAAACCATATTAACTAAGTACAGATAATCTATAGTGTTAAATAAGTAGAGATACACAATAGTGTAACTTTGTGTTTAATAATAACCAGATATTCAGTAATGTAGCTTTGTGTTTAACAACAACCAAACCATATTAACTAAGTACAGATAATCTATAGTGTTAAATAAGTAGAGATACACAATAGTGTAACTTTGTGTTTAATAATAACCAAACCATTTTTAAATAAGTACAGATATTCAGTAGTGCAGCTTTGTGTTTAACAACAACCAAACTATATTAAAAAATACAGATATAGAAAAGAACAGTTTTGTGTCTAACAAGAACCAAACCATGTTAAATAAAAACAGATATTCATTATTGTAGCTGTGAGTTCAACAGCAACCAAAAACCACATTAAATGAGTAGAGATATTCAATAAAGTAGTGTTGTTTTAAATAAAAAACAAACCATGTTAAATAAGTACAGGTATTCAAAAGTGTAGCTTTGTGTTTAATAACAACCAAACCATATTAAATAAGTACAGGAATTCAAAAGTGTAGCTTTGTGTTTAATAACAATCAAACCATATTAAATAAGTACAGATATTCAAAAGTGTAGCTTTGTGTTTAACAACAACCAAACCTAATTAAATAGGTACAGATATTCAGTAATGTAGCTTTGTGTTTAACAACAACCAAACTATATTAAATAAGTACAGATTTTCAATGATCTAGCTTTGTGTTTAATAACATCCAAACCATTTAAATAAGTACAGATTTTCAATAATATAGCTTTATGTTTAATAACAACCAAACCATTTTAAATAAGTACAAATCTTCAGTAGTGTAGCTTTTTTTTTGAAAACGACCAAACAATTAAATAAGTACAGATATTCAGTAGTGTAGCTTTGTATTTAACAACAACCAAACCATACTAAATAAGTACAGATATTTAATAGAGTAGTTTTCTGTTTAACAACAGCTAAATATATTAAATAAGTACAGATAGTCAGTATTGTAGCTTTGTGTTTAACAACAACAAAGCTATATTAAAAATACAGATATACAAAAGAATTGTTTTGTGTTTAAGAACAACTAAACCATATTAAATAAATACAGATTTTCAATAATGTAGCTTTGTGTTTAATAACAGCCAAACCATTTTAAATAAGTACGGGTTTTCAATATTGTAGCATTGTGTTTAACAACAACCAAACCATATTAAATAAATACATATATTCATTATTGTAGTTTTGTGTTTAAATAAAACTAAATCATATTAAAATATACAGATATACAACAGAACAGTTTTGTGTTTAACAAGAACCAAGCCATTTTAGTTATGTACAGATTTTCAATTATGTAGCTTTGTGTTTAACAACAACTAAACCATATTAAAATAAAAACAGATATTCAATATTGTAGCTGGGTGTTTTACAGCAAGCAGAAACCAAATTAAATGAGTAGAGATATTCAATAAAGTAGTTTTGTGTTAGATAAAAGACAAACCATGTTAAATAAGGACAGATATTCAAAAGTGTAGCCTTAAGTTTAACAACTTAAACACCATTTTAAAAGATATGAAATATTCAATAGTGTAGCTTTGTATTTAACAACAACCAAACCATATTAAATAAATCAATATATTCATTATTGTAGCTTTATGTTTAAATAAAACTAAATCATATTAAAAATACAGTTATTCAATAAAGTTGCTTTGTTGTTAGCAACAACCAAACCATGTTAAATAAGTAGAGATATACAATAGTGTAGCTTTGTGTTTAACAAGAACCAAACCATTTTAAATAAGTACCTTTTTTCAATATTGTAGTATTGTTTTTAACAATAACCAAACCATATTAAATAAATACATTTATTCAATATTGTAGTTTCGTGTTTAACAACAACAAATAAGCTATATTAAAAAATGCAGATATACAACAGAATAGTTTAGTGTTTAACAAGAACCAAACCATATCAAATAAGTACAGATTTTCAATGATCTAGCTTTGTGTTTAATAACATCCAAACCATATTAAATAAGTACAGATAATTAATAGTGTATCTTTTAAAGAAGTACGGATTTTCAATATTGCAGCATTGTGTTTAACAAAAACAAACCATGTTAAATAAGTATAGATATACAAAAGTGTAGCTTTGTGTTTAACAACAACAAAACCATATAAAATAAGTACAGATATTTAACAGTGTAGCTTTGGGCTTAACAACAACCAAACCATATTAAATAAAAACAGATATTCATTGTTGTAGCTGTGTGTTTAACAGCAACCAAAAAACACATTAAATGAGTAGAGATATTCAATAAAGTTGTGTTGTTTTAAATAAAAAACAAACCATATTATAATAAATACAGGTATTCAAAAGAGTAGCCTTAAATTTAAAAACAACCAAACCATATTAAAAAATATGAAATATTCAGTAGTGTAGCTTTGTATTTAACAACAACCAAACCATACTAAATAAGTACAGATATTTAATAGAGTAGTTTTCTGTTTAACAACAGCTAAATATATTAAATAAGTACAGATAGTCAGTATTGTAGCTTTGTGTTTAACAACAACAAAGCTATATTAAAAATACAGATATACAAAAGAATTGTTTTGTGTTTAAGAACAACTAAACCATATTAAATAAATACACATTTTTAATAATGTAGGTTTGTGTTTAAAAACAACCAAACCATTTTAAATAAGTACGGATTTTCAATATTGTAGTATTGTTTTTAACAATAACCAAACCATATTAAATAAATAAATATATTCAATATTGTACTTTTGTGTTTAACAACAACCAAGCTATATTAAAAAATGCAGATATACAACAGAATAGTTTAGTGTTTAACAAGAACCAAACCATATCAAATAAGTACAGATTTTCAATGATCTAGCTTTGTGTTTAATAACATAAAAACCATATTAAATAAATACAGATATTTAAAAGTGTAGCTTTTAAATAAGTACGGATTTTCAATATTGTAGCATTGTGTTTAATAACATCCAAACCATATTAAATAAGTAAAGATATTTAACATTGTAGTTTTGGTTTTAACAAGAACTAAACCATAATTAATAAAAACAGATATTTAATATTGTAGCTGTGTGTTTAACAGCAACCAGAAACTACATTAAATGAGTATAGATATTCAATAAAGTAGTGTTGTGATAAATAAAAAAACAAACCATGTTAAATAAGTACAGGTATTCAAAAGTGTAGCTTTGTGTTTAATAACAACCAAACCATATTAAATAAGCACAGGTATTCAAAAGTGTAGCTTTGTGTTTAATAACAACCAAACCATATTAAATAAGTACAGATATTCATAAGTATAGCTTTGTGTTTAACAACAACCAAACCATTTTAAAAAAGTACAGATATTCCGTAGTGTATCTTTATTTTAATAACAAACAAACTATATTAAAAAAATACAGATATACAACAGAATAGTTTTATGTTTAACAAGAACCAAACAATATTAAATAAGTACAGATATTCAGTAGTGTAGATTTAAATAAGTACAAATATTAAATAGTGTAGTTTTGTGTTTAACAGAAACCAAATCATGTTAAATAAGTATAGATATACAATAGTGTAGCTTTGTATTTAACAACAACCAAACAATACTAAATAAGTACACATATTTAATAGAGTAGCTTTCTGTTTAACAACAGCTAAACCACATTAAATAAGTACACACATTCAATAGTGTAAGTTTCTGTTTAACAGCGACCAAAACATATTAAATAAGTACAGATAGTCAATATTGTAATTTTGTGTTTAACAACAACAACAAATCTATATTAAAAAAATACAGATATACAACAGAATAGTTTTGTGTTTAACAACAACTAAACCATATTAACTGAGTGCTGATATTCAGTAATGTAGCTTTGTGTTTAATAACATCCAAACCATTTAAATAAGTGCAGATATTCAGTAGTCTAGTTTTGAGTTTAACAACAACCAAACCATATTATATAAGTACAGATATTTAATAGTGTAGCTTTCTGTTTTACAACGACCAAACCATATTAAATAAGTACAGATATTCAATACTGTAGCTTTGTGTTAAACAACAACCACATCTTATTAAATAAGTACAGATATTCAATAGTGTACCTTTGTGTTTGACAACGACCAACCATATTAAATAAATACAGAAATTCAATATTGTAGATTCATGGTTGACAAAGTACAGATTTCCAATAGTGTAACTTTATGTTTGACAATGACCAACTTATTTTAAATAAGTACAGATATTTAATATTGTAGCTTTGAGTTTAACAACAACCAAACTATATAAAAAAATACATATATACAACAGAATAGTTTTGTTTTTAACAAGAACTAAACCATATTCACAACGTACTGATATTCAGTAATGTAGCTTTGTGTTTAATAACATCCAAACCACATTAAATAAGTACAGATATTCAGTAGTGTAGCTTTGTGTTTGACAACGACCAAACCATTTAACTAGTACAGATATTCAGTAATGTAGTTTTTTTGTGTTTAAAAACATCCAAACCATAGTAAATAAGTATAGATATTTAATGGAATTGCTTTATGTTTAACAATAACCAAACCTTATTAAATAAGTACGGATATTCATTAGTGTGGTTTTGTCTTTGAATACAAGTAAACCATATTAAAAAATACAGATATACAACAGAGTAATTTTGTTTTTAACCAGAAACAAACCATATTAAGTAAGTATAGGATTTCAACAATGTTGCTTTGTGTTTAATAACAACTAAACCATTTTAAATAAGGACAGATATTCAGTAGTGCAGCTTTGTGTTTGACAACGACCAAACCATTTTAATTGAGTACAGATATTCAGTAGCGTAGTTTTGTATTTAAATACGAATAAACCATATTAAAAAATACACATATAAAATAGAGTATTTTTTTTGTTTAACAGCAACCAAACCATATTAAATAAGTACAAATTTTCAAAAATGTATCTTTGTGTTTAACAACAACAAAACAATATTAAATAAGTACAGATCTTCAATACTGTAGCTTTGTGTTTAACAACAACCAAACCTTGTGAAATAAGTACATATATCCAATAGTATAGCTTTATGTTTAACAACAACCAAATATTATTAAATAAGTACAGATATTCACTAGTGTACCATTGTGTTTGTCAACGACCAAACCATATTAAAAAAAATAAAAATATTCAATATTGTAGCTTTGTGGTTGACAAAGTACAGATATCCAATAATGTAACTTTGTGTTTGACAACGACCAAACCATATTAAATAAGTACAGATTTTAATATTGTAGCTTTGAGTTTCAGAACAACCAAACTATATTAAAAATACATACATACAACAGAATAGTTTTGTGTTTAACAAGAACCAAACCATAATAAACATTTATAGATATTCAATAATCTAGCTTTATGTTTAACAACATCCAAACCATATTAAATAAGTACGGATATTCAATATTGTAGCTTTGTGTTTAACAACAAGAAAAGTATATTAATAAAATACAGATATACAACAGAATTGTTATATGTTTAACAAGAACCAAATCATATTAAATAAGTACAGATTTTCAAAAATCTAGCTTTGTGTTTAACAACAAACAAACCATATTAAATAAGTACGGATTTTCAATATTGTAGCATTGTGTTTAATAACAACAAAACAATATTAAATAGGTACAGATTTTCAATAATATAACTTTTTGTTTAATAACAACCAAACCATTTTAAATAAGTACAGATATTCATTAGTGTAGCCTTGTGTTTGACAACAACCAAACCATTTAAATAAGTATAGATATTCGGTAGTGTAGTTTTGTGTTTAACAACAACCAAACCATAGTAAATAAGTACAGATATTCAATAGAGTTGCTTTATGTTTAACAACAACCAAACCTTATTAAATAAGTACAGATATCCAATAGTGTAGCTTTGTTTTTGACAACGACCAAACCATATTAAATATGTACAGATATTCAGTAGTGTAAATTGTGTTTAACAACAACAAAACCATATTAAATAAGTACAGATTTTCAATAATATAGCTTTATGTTTAATAACAACCAAACCATTTTAAATAAGTACAAATCTTCAGTAGTGTAGCTTTTTTTTTGAAAACGACCAAACAATTAAATAAGTACAGATATTCAGTAGTTTAATTTTGTGTTTAACAACAACCAAACCATAGTAAATAAATACAGATATTCAATAGAATTGCTTTATATTTAACAACAACCAAACCATAGTAATTAAGTACAGATATTCAATAGTGTAGCATTGTGTTTGACAACAACCAAACCATTTTAAATAAGTACAGATATTCATTAGTGTAGCCTTGTGTTTGACAACAACCAAACCATATTAAATAATTACAGATATTCAATGCTGTAGCTTTGTGTTTCACAACAGACCAAACCTTATTAAATAAGTACAGATATCCAATAGTGTAGCTTTATCTTTAACAACAACCAAATCTTATTAAATAAGTATAGATATTCAATAATGTACCTTTGTGTTTGACAACGACGAAACCATATTCAATACATACAGATATTCAATATTGTAGCTTTGTGGTTAACAAGAACGAACCCATATTAAATAAGTACAGATATTCAATATTGTAGCTTTCTGTTTAACAACAACCAAACCTAGTTAAATAAGTACAGGTATTCAATAGTGTAGTATTGTGGTTGACAAAGTACAGATATTCAATAGTGTACCTTGTGTTTTACAACGACCAAACCATAATAAATAAGTACAGATATTCAGTAGTGTAGCTTTGTGTTTGACAACGACCAAACCATTTAAATAAGTACAGATATTCAGTAGAGTAGTTTTGTGTTTAACAACAACCAAACCATAGTAAATAAGTACAGATATTCAAGAGAGTGTCTTTATGTTTGACAACGATCTAACCATTTAAATAAATACAGATATTCAGTAGAGTAGTTTTGTGTTTAACAACAACCAAACCATAGTAAATAAGTACAGATATTCAATATTGTAGCTTTGTGTTTAACAACAACCAAACCATTTTAAATAAGTACAGATATTCAGTAGTGTAGCTTTGTTTTTGACAACGACCAAACCATTTAAATAAGTACAGATATTCAGTAGAGTAGTTTTGTGTTTAACAACAACCAAACCATAGTAAATAAGTACAGATATTCAAGAGAGTGTCTTTATGTTTGACAACGATCTAACCATTTAAATAGTACAGATATTGAGTAGTGTAGCTTTGTGTTTGACAACGACCAAACCAATTTATTTAAGTACAGATAATCAGTAGTGTAGTTTTGTATTTAAATACAAATAAAACATATTAAAAAATACAGATATACAACATAGTAGTTTTGTGTTTGACAACGACCAAACCATTTTGATTAAGTACAGATATTCAGTAGAGTAGTTTTGTGTTTAACAACAACCAAACCATAGTAAATAAGTACAGATTTTCAAAAATGTAGCTTTGTGTTTAATAAGAACTAAACCATATTAAATAAATACAAATATTCATTATTGTCTCTTTGTGGTTGACAACGACCAAACCATATTAAATAAGTACAGATCTTCAATACTCTACCTTTGTGTTTAACAAAAACCAAACCTTATTAAATACGTACAGATATCCAATAGTGTAGCTTTATGTTTAACAACAACCAAATCTTATTAAATAAGTACAGATCTTTAATATTGTACCATTGTGTTTGACAACGACCAAACGTTATCAAATAAGTACAGATATCCAATAGTGTAGCTTTATGTTTAACAACAACCAAACCATATTAAATAAAAACAGATATTCAACAATGTACCATTGTGTTTGACAGCGACCAAACCATATTAAATAAATACAGATATTCAATATTGTAGCTTTGTGGTTGACAAAGTACAGATATCCAATAATGTAACTTTGTATTTGACAACGACCAAACCATATTAAATAAGTACAGATATTTAATATTGTATCTTTGAGTTTAACAACAACCAAACTATATTAAAAAATACATATATACAACAGGTTAGTTTTGTGTTTAACAAGGAACAATCCATATTAAAAAGGTATAGATTTTCAATAATTTAGCTTTTTGTTTAATAAATACCAAACTATATTAATAAAATACAGATATACAACAGAATTGGTTTGTGTTTAACAAGAACCAAATCATATTAAATAAGTAAAACTTTTTAAAAAACTAGCTTTGTGTTTAATAACAACTAAACCATTTTAAATAAGGACAGATATTCAGTAGTGCAGCTTTGTGTTTGACAACGACCAAACCATTTTAATTGAGCACAGATATTCAGTAGCGTAGTTTTGTATTTAAATACGAATAAACCATATTAAAAAATACACATATACAATAGAGTATTTTTTTGTTTAACAGCAACCAAACCATATTAAATAAGTACAAATTTTCAAAAATGTATCTTTGTGTTTAACAACAACAAAACAATATTAAATAAGTACAGATCTTCAATACTGTAGCTTTGTGTTTAACAACAACCAAATCATATTAAATATAAACAGTTATTCAATTGTGTAGCTTAGGGTTTAACAGCATCTAAAAACCACATTAAATGAGTAGAGATATTTAATAAAGTAGTGTTGTGTTAAATAAAAACACACCATGTTAAATAAGTACAATTATTCAAAAGTGTAGCCTTAAGATTAACAACAACCAAACCATATTAAAAGATATAAAATATTCAATAGTGTAGCTTTGTGTTTAGCAACAACTAAACCTCATTACATAAATACATATATTTAATATTGTAGCTTTGTCTTTAAATACAAGTAAACCATATTAAAAAATACATATACACAAGAGAGTAGTTTTTGTTTAACAACACCAATTCATATTAAATAAGTACAGATTTTCATTAATGTAGCTTTATGTTTAATAACAACCAAATCATATTAAATAAGTACAGATATTCAAAGGTGTAGCTTTGTGTTTGACAACGACCAAACCATATTAAATAAGTACAGATATTCAGTAGTGTAGTTTTGTGTTAACTAAAAATCAATCCATATTAAATAAGTATAGATATTCAATTGTGTAGCTGTGCACTTAACAACAGCAAAACAACATTAAATAAGTACATATATTCAATAAAGTAGCGTTGCGTTAAATAAAAAACGAAGCATATTAAATAACTACAGATATTCAAAGAGTAGTTTTCTGTTAATTAAAAAACAATCCATATTAAATAATAATAGATATTCAATTGTGTAGCTCTATTCTTAACAACAACAAAACAACATTAAATAAATGCAAATATTCAATAAAGTAGCGGTATGTTTTACATCAACCAAACCATATTAAATAATTACAGATATTCAATAGAGTAGCTTTGTGTTTAACAACAACCAAACCATGTTAAATAAGCACAGATATTCAATAGTGTAGTTTTGTGTTTAACAATGACCAAACTATATTAAATAAGTACAAATATTCATTAGTTTAGTTTTGGGTTTAACAACAACCAAATCATATTAAATAATTGCAGATATTCAATAGTGTAGTTTTGTGTTTAACAACAACCAAACCATATTAAATAAGCACATATATTCAATAGACTTGTTTTGGTTTAACAGTTATATTTGATGTAGTAATTGATATAATACTCGGACATACATTAGAATGTTATATGTGTAGTAGTAATTGATATAATACATGAACATACATTAGAATGTTATATGTGTTGTAGTAATTGATATAATATATGGACATACATTATAATATTTTATGTGATGTAATAATTGGTATAATACATAGACACAAATTATAATGTTATATAAGTTATAGTAATTGATATAATACATGGACATACATTAGAATGTTATATAAGTTATAGTAATTGATATAATACCTGGACACACATTCGAATGTTGTATTTGTTGTAGCATTTGATATAATACATGAACACACATTAGAAAGTTATACGCATTGTACTAATTGATATAATATATGGATATACATTAGAATCTTGTATATCTGTTCTAGTAATTGATAAAATACATGGACACACATTAGAATGTTATATGTGTTGTAGTATTTGATATAATACATGAACACAGATTAGAAAGTTATACGTGTTGTACTAATTGATATAATACATGGATATACATTAGAATGTTATATGTGTTCTATTAATTTATATAATACATGTACATACATTAGAATGTTATATAAGTTATAGTAATTGATATCATACATGGACATACATTAGAATGTTATATGTGTTCTATTAATTGATATAATACATGGTCACACATTAAAATGTTACATGTGTTTTAGTAATTGATATAGTACATGGTCACACCTTAGAATGTTACATGTGTTGTAGTAATTGATATAATAGATTTCACACATTAGAATGTTATATGTGATGTACTAATTGATATAATACATGGATATACATTAGAATATTATATAAATTATTGTAATTGATATAATACATGGACATAAATTAGAATTTTATATGTGTTCTAGTAACTGGTATAATAAATGGACAGACATTATAATGTTATATGTGATGTAGTAATTGATATAATACGTGGACACACATAAGAATGCTCTATTAGCTCTAGTAATTGATATAATACATGGACACACATTCGAATGTTACATGTGTTGTAGTAATTGATATAGTACATTTCATACATTAGAATGTTACATGTGTTGTAGTAATTGATATAATACATTTCATACATTAGAATGTTATATGTGATGTAGTAATTGATATAATACGTGGACACACATAAGAATGCTTTATGAGCTCTAGTAATTGATATAATACATGGACACACATTCGACTGTTATATGTGTTGTTGCATTTGATAAAATACATGAACACACATTAGAAAGTTATACGTGTTGTACTAATTGATATAATATATGGATATACATTAGAATGTTTTATATCTGTTCTAGTAATTGATAAAATACATGGACACACATTAGAATGTTATATACGTTGTAGTATTTGATATAATACATGAACACACATTACAAAGTTACACGTGTTGTACTAATTGGTATATTACATGGATATACATTAGAATGTTATATGTGTTCTAGTAATTGATATATTACATGGGCACACATTGGAATGTTATATGTGTTCTAATGATTGATATAATACATGGACATAGATTAGAATGTTGTATGTGATGAAGTAACTGATATAATATATGGACACACTTAATAATGTTATATGTGTTCTAGTGATTGATATAATACATGGACATACATTATAATGTTATATGTGATGTAGTAATTTATATAAAACATGGACGTATATTAGAATGTTGTATGTGTTCTAGTGATTGATATAATACATTGACATACATTATAATGTTATATGTGATGTAGTAATTGATATAAAACATGTACACGCATAAGAATGTTATATTTTTGTAGTAATTGATATCCATAGCTAAAAACTCTTCACATGGTTTGAGAACGACTCTGTTGGAGGCATGGAAAGATCTATCTGTAGCAGTTGAACGTAGTGCAGCAGCATATGTCCGAGTGAGAAAGAATAACTTCGGGGTAATAAATGTTATGGACAGTACGTAAACATTGTACCTCTTTCTCCTCCACCCATTTAGGGCAAGATCGGTAGTTAGAGGGGTGGGAACCACCACAATTCATGCAGTGAGGGCCCAGACACTTGCAAGCATTATGGTCTTTGTCACCACAATGAGCACACATCAAAGAACCACGACAAGATGCCTACGAATGTCCAAGCTGCTGAAATTGAAACATCTAAGAGGGTTAGGAATGTATGGCCACACCTTAGAGTTAAAATAACCTGCCTTGAGAGAGGCAGGTGGACGTGGCAATTTAAACGTGAAAACTAATACATTTCTTGGAAGCATAATTCCACCCTTGGAAGTGGAGATACAGTGCACAGCGGAAACTCCTTAGCTGGAGAAACCAGCGAGGATCTCTGACTGGTGGATGTTCTTCAAATCCTCCCGAAACATCACTCCTCGGGAAAAATCAAAGTAGCATGGACAGTAAGATCAATGGGTATATCTCCAATGGTCTTTGACCTCAGGAGAAGTTTGCTCTATGTAGGTGTAGATGTTTCCACATGGATGTCTCCCCAGTGCAACTTCCTGATTGACTTGGGAGAACCAGAAAGCCCTTCTAATCCTTAAGCGAGATATTTGCCCTAAGGATTTGTAATACAAAAAATGAAGAACTAAAAATCCAGACACAGAATCTGACTTTAGTGATGACTGTATAACAGAGTCGTCAATGTGTGATCGTTTACCTATGAATTGTTTTTTACAATAATATTTTTTCGGAGATTGGGGAATCCATAATAAATACAGAATGATTCAGTGCCCATTGATCCCACCTACCATGGAGTTCTACGATGGGACACACTACAATGCCAAACAAGGACACTGCAGCAATACTAGGGTTTCATGAGCAGTATACCCAAAAACGCGAATCAGACACAATGTCCACAATTCTAATGTATTTCCGGGTATTATACCAATTACTACATCACATATAATATACTAATGGATGTCCATGTATTGTATCAACTACTAGAACTTACAAAGCATTCTTATGCGTGTCCATGTTTTATATCAATTACTACATCACATATAACATTATAATGTATGTCGATGTATTATACAAATCGCTAGAACACATATAACATTATTAAGTGTGTCCATATATTATATCAGTCACTACATCACATACAGCATTCTGATGGATGTCCATGTATTATAAATGAATTGACAAGTTCGCGCCTATTCCTATATCTGTCCCCACAATTCCTTTCAGTGACTGTCCAGGTCCACCTTCATTGGCCCCAGATTCCTAGTGTCTGCTCGGGTTCATCTTTTTCGGCCTCGAGATGCAAAAAAATTATTCGTTCATGCCCAAAGTCACTAGAATCTACATCTACTGACAGAGACCTGCCCACTCTACCCAGGAGAGTTTACCATGAAGGTCAACAGACCTCCGTCTAGTGATGAAAAACGGCGTGGGGAAACAGAAGGGCTCTCCACCCAGTTCTTCTCCACCTAAGTAAAGATGGCCACTTTGATACAGTTGAACTGTCGAGGTTTCCGTTCCAATCTGGATGACATTAAGGTCTTGATCGATTCCTATCACTCTGTGTGTCTTTCCTTACAGGAAATATTCCTGAAACTTGCCGATACAGTCGCCTTTCAGCAGTGTTCTTTATACCGGAATAACAGGTTGTGTGATGGACAAGTGCATGTCACTGCTAGTTCTCACCATGTTCTCGTCGACATACAGCAACGGCTGGCCCACTTTTAACTGTCTTCTGTTTGAATCAAGGTTTTCTGGATACCTGGCCATGTTGGCATTCATGGGAACAAGCTTTCTGACACTGGAGCTAACTTCATCTGCTCTGGCACTGCAACAGCTTTGCCTGTCTCATATATAGACCATGATCCTCTATTCAAGGCTGGTCTTTGCTTCAGTTGGTATTGATTTTGAGTTACCAACGTCATACTAAGTTTTTCCATATCAAACCCTATGTTGCTCTTTGGCCATCTTGTTTTCATAAGGATCAGGAGGAGAAAGTTGTCCTGGCTAGTCTTTGTGACACTCAAGTCACAATAGCCACGTTTTACTATCGTTACGACCGTGAGCAACGGCTACATTTTCGACATGTACTTTCTACTGGTTAACCCCCTGAGTTGGATGATGTCATTGACGATGGTGACGGTGTCCAACTTGATTGTGTTTTTAGATTTCTAGACTGTCCCAGTACCCGTTCTTTGGTCATAGACTGTTCCAATACCACGTTCTTTGGTCCTGTTTCTTCTCAATACTACTTTTCTTACACAAATCCAGTCAAGATATGATAGATACTTTTTGAACGCGCCTTCACCAGCAAGATCTTGAAGTACCATGAATCAGTTCTCTGTAGCAACTATATACATACACTACACACGTGTATACATCTTGTTTTAGAACTCGGTAAATTTAGAAAAGAATTGAAATACAAGTTCGTCATGAAAAACAAAACATCACATCTTGCAACTTCCTGAAGATTAGATCACTTCAAGTGATCTCATCTTTGATCAATCAAACTGTTTCATTGTTTTGAATTACCAGGTTTCTGATGAACTGAGTTATTTCAGTTTTGTTAGTGAATGAAAAAGTATTTAAAGCTAGTTTGTAGAAATGACATAATCCGTATAGTAGACAATATTTCAAAAAGGTTTAAATTATCCATCGGGCTGTTCGACTGGTATTAACAAAAGTTTGTTATGTTTAGTATTTGTAAGCACAATAAAAATGTGCTACTTTTCTACGTTAGTACTGTGACCTGACTACTTGGTATGAAATGTTCTTTTCATCAGACTTTTTATTGTTGTTTTATGTGTAGTTTTCTTGTGTATTTTACCAAACTGTAAACATTACACACTGAAGTACTCAACTGTTTATTCACTTAACGTTTATTGACTGTAGAACTATTCTAGGGGCTGTCTAGTATTCTACTTTACAAAATATAAACTACACCAGATATAACAGTTTATGTAAACATTTCTTAGAAAATACAAAATCCAAGATGACAAGTCCCTTGTAAATTCCTGGTCTGATTATCTACATGTAAATAGAAAATAATTAAAGTGTAAATACAGATATTTATACAAATAGAAAACGTTTACAAGATACCATATGTATATAAGTTATTCCAGACTTCACATGTCTTTAACCTGCTTTAGGGCCCGGCATGGCCTGGCGGTTAGGGCACTCGACTCGCAATCTGCGGGTTGGAATCCCCGTCCCATCAAATATGCTCGTCCTTTCAGCCATGGGGGCATTATTATTTGTCGGTCAATCCCACTATTCTTTGGTAAAAGTGTATTCCAAGAGTTGGCGGTGGGTGGGGATGACAAGTTGTCTTTCCTATAATCTCTCACTGCTAAATTAGGGACGGCTAGCGCTAATAGTCCTCGTGTGGTTTTATGCGAAATTCAAACCAAACCACTCATTTGTTATAAAAGGAAATACTTTATAATGTTGTAAAGTTCTGATGACTTATTGAGGATACATTTAAGATACCATTTCCATGAACAATCCGAACCATCCCTACATAGGTAGTACTACAGCCTGCCTAACAGAACATTAGTTGTACACTTTTATTTGTGTGTCAGAAAAACATCGTTCATTTTCTGTGTGATTAAACTATATTCTGTAATGTATGGGAAGGTTATTTGCTCCCATTGCCTTCTCCCATAAAGATTATATCCCTGTGGTCCAATACTATTAATATATTGTTTGATACAATACTATCAACGTAACGTTAAAGTATTTTAGAAGTAGCTACTTTAAGAAACACAACTTGATAAAGTTTGGTTGTGATATTTAGGATATCAAAGGAGTGAAGTTTCTTGTGATAGGGAGTTAAATATACCTAGTTGAGGATAGGTTAGAAAGATGTTGGTTCAACTCTATAAGGAATAATACTAGTTTGTTTAAAAGTAACTGGTTTTATTATTCATATACCCAAATTCAGCCACCATATCAGAGTAATTCTGGGTGGAGGAGCTGTATTAGCAGGTTTATCATTAGTTGTTTTGTTTTACTTTTAATAGTACGTCAAAAGAACGTTGATCAACTTATATATGTTCATACTATATATAGAACATCCGTTGTTTTGTTCTACTTTTAATAGTACGTCAAAAGAACGTTGATCAACTTATATATGTTCATACTATATATAGAACATCCGTTGTTTTGTTCTACTTTTATTAGTGTGTCAAAAGAGCGTAGATCAACTTATGTATGTTCATACTATATATAGAACATCCGTTGTTTTGTTCTACTTTTATTAGTGTGTCAAAAGAACGTTGATCAACTTATATATGTTCATACTATATATAGAACATCCGTTGTTTTGTTCTACTTTTAATAGTACGTCAAAAGAACGTTGATCAACTTATGTATGTTCATACTATATATAGAACATCCGTTGTTTTGTTCTACTTTTATTAGTGTGTCAAAAGAACGTTGATCAACTTATATATGATTATACTATATTTAAAACATTAGTTGTTATGTTCTACTTTTATTCAATTAATTTAGTTAATATCAATAAAAGGTTCTACAGCCTTACCTTAAACAGTCGACGTTTATTATAACATTTCTTTAACTCTCGTATCTTCCATATCTACGGAATTCCTCACCGTATACACCATATACTCCATCCCTTATATTGCTTGATCCACTATTACTCTGACCTCCAACTGCAGGAAGGATGGAACGACGAGAACAAGTGACATTTTCATGTTTCGCGGTTGAAGAAAATATATCAGCAAATAACCCGCATTTTTCATTCTATATTAATAAAGCAAACAGATTGAAATTAGTTTTTGAAAACAAATTATCTATACATATAACTAAAACAAAATATATGTTTTTTGCATGAAAAATAAAATGATTATAAATAAAAACTGTTTCCAAATCATTTTATAATGAGAAACTTACTGTTGGAAAGTAAATGTTGCTGGGGGACACTGGTATATGAAGAACTGGTGATTAATGTCAGAAAGTTTTTGTTGTTTGATGTCAGATTTTGAAACTGGTATATGAATACTTGTAGAAATTATAATATCTGCAGCTATGTCTAGTTTTATGACGGTCTTTGACACTGGTATGTTACTACTTGTTCAAATGTCGTTAATATCTACTGTTGTTTAATGTTGGTCTTTGACACTGGTATGTTACTACCTGTTTAAATGTCTTTAATATCTACACTTGTTTGATGTTGGTCTTTGACACTGGTATGTTACTACTTGTTCAAATGTCGTTAATATCTACTGTTGTTTAATGTTGGTCTTTGACACTGGTATGTTACTACCTGTTTAAATGTCTTTAATATCTACACTTGTTTGATGTTGGTCTTTGACACTGGTATGTTACAACCTGTTCACCCCCCCAGTGGCAAAGCGGTGTGTCTGCGGACTTACAACGCTAGAAAACGCGTTTCGATACCCGTGGTGGACAGAGCATAGATAGCGTATTTTGTAGCTTTTTGCTTAATTTCAAATAAACAAACAAATGCTTCCTGTTTAAATGTTTTGAATTTCTACTGCTGTTTCATGTTTAAAGTTGAACTTTGACACTGGTATGTTATGTCTACCAACAAGGTAGGATCATTAATGGATCTAATTCATATCAAAATAATTTATTTCTCTGTTTTTATAAAACAAACACCCTTGGTTCAATGACATTTAACCTTTTATATTGCTTAAAATGTACCCAAAATAAATTTATCCTAATGTTATCCTATTTAAAAGTATACCTTTCATGATAAGAAATAAAGTAAAAAACAAAATTAACACAACAAAATGGGTCCACGTACAAGAGCTCTGTAAATAACATACATTATTATATTCACATCACAAAAGTTATGTTTTTACAATCAGTGTTTCTTTATATAAAGCATTTTAATACAATGTCTCTTATCTCTAGAATTTTCATAATATTTAATAATATTTGATATTATACTTTATCAAATATCTTTCCTAATTTCAATAATACACTCAGAGTTTCTTTTTCCAAGACTGACCTTTGGTCAGATTTACCTTGATATTAAAACAAGTTAAACTTGTCCAGTAAATGAGAAGTCATAAGCACAAGCTGTACTACTGTTCTGTAGACATCTAGCCAGAAATTTCCACATACCAACCACATAACTTCCGAAACATAATTTTTAGAAGTAGAACAAACAGAAGTACACAACGATGGTTTAGAAATGGAGCATCTGAGAAATTATTAAAGAATATTCAAACAAACATTAAGAAAATAGATGTAAAGACGTCAAGAACAGACTCTGTTGAGCATTAATGAAAACCTGGTTGTTAGAAATCAACGACTATGTTTAAAATAAAGCATTTAGAGCACAGCACACAGTGTTACGTATTGAGAATTTGAAATAATCCAAAGCCGCGTTAAATAATTTAACTTTTAATAGTTGAACTGTACCCTAGATTTAGTGTTTAGAAATATGCCGATATTTTATTTAATTTACGCTATTTTCCAACAAGATTGATTCACACCGTTTTTGTTTTGACACAAATTCGTTTTAATATGTATACATGACAGTATAATTTACAATGGCAACTATTATGATTAATTATTACAAACCAAGTTTCATAAACAGAAATTTCACTAACTTACAAATAGCCTAAATCCGTCTTCCTAGTTCAGAGTCTCCTTGGTATCCAGCGAGTTGTACGTACATATAATTGGCGGGAAGCTAGCTACCTTTATCAGGCACCGAATTGTTGGACAGTAGAAGTAAGACAATGTTTTCATAAAACCACTAATGTCCGATGAGAAATCAGTAATATTTTTGGACATATATTAACGTTTCATGAGAATTCACTAACGTTCGAAATTTATAACTGTTCCTGGTCAAATGTATATTTTCCAGTTGATAAGGGTTAGCAAGATCACGGTTTATAGCTTACATGGTTATAACAGTTTCATTGTAGACTTGTCTCTTCTCTCCTCTCTATATTTGGCGCGTCGCCTTTTATAGGATTTTCTCAACAATACTGAACTATAGTTAACCGGTTGTGTTCATGAATATTCTACAACCTTGGAGAATTGGCGGGAGTTTCGTGGTACGTAGCTAAAAAACTAACATCGTAAGCTAGACACCCCCTCAAATATAAACATATTCGAAACAAACGTTGACGTTAAAATAAATACATAACAAATTCATTATACGCAACACATACCTGATACTACAAGTCACACATATTTATAAATACAAATTCAATCCAAACAACGGTCGTATTAAAAATAAATACATAATAATAGATTCTTTACCACGGTTATATAAGTTTTTACTGTTTCGACATCGTTAAGACCACTAAGTGACTCTCTTATCTTTAGGAATTTATAAAATCATAACCATGTCTCAAGTAAAATGTTTGCAGTTTAAAATGTGTTCTGTAGCAACAACAGAATATAGTGTAACCATACAAATTTATTAAGCAAAGATATGATTAATATGGTTCAAATTCACGTTCATTTGTAGGAAATATCTTGTTACCATAGGTGTTTAAATTTATTATTATATTTCATTTTTTCATTCAAGATTCTCTATGTTCTTGCAGAGAAAATGAGATTTTTCCTCAAATTTGTTTTCCTTCAAAGTTACTTGTGGTTTTGTATATGATTAAATTTTAGTTGTAAATATCAGGCAGCAATTTTTGTGTATATACTCTCCTTAGCTATGTATATCAGACATTAATTTGTGTATTGTACTATCGTTATGGTGTATATCATATATTAATTTGTGTATTGTGCTATCGTTAGTGATGTACATCAGATATTAATTTCCGTGTGTATAGCGCAAGTTCTTAGATTTTGGTTCATTTAAAACTAACTTTATTATAAAAAACAAGCCACGAAGAGTAAGTCGTTTAAATGTTGAAAAAGAACGATCCTCATCTTCTAAGTTCTTAAAAAATTGAACTCAGTGTTATAAAATCACCATATATTGAACGATCCTCATCTTCTAAGTTCTTAAAAAATGAACTCAGTGTTATAAAATCACCAGATATTTCACTGATTCATTGAATTCATATCTCATTTCTTGTGTTTAAATGTTGAAAAAGAACGATCCTCATCTTCTAAGTTCTTAAAAAATGAACTCAGTGTTATAAAATCACCAGATATTTCACTGATTCATTGAATTCATATCTCATTTCTTGTGTTTAAATGTTTGCAGATACTCTACTTTCCTCGAGCAAGTTTGGCGCCACTGACAGATCATATAATTTATATAAGTAAAATATTTTGTTAACTCGGCTTTGTTGTATGGCAGTGGTTTGGTTTTCAGGAATTCAAAGTAAACATAATGCTGGAAACGATTACAATAACACTTTCTCTCAAACATTAAAGTCGAAGGGGGGGGGGTATCTGTCCCAGTGGCTAACGTGGTATACATACGTACTGCATGTTGTGTACTCCTTTGCTTAAAATACAAATGTATAATTTTTTTTATAAACGCAGATATATGTGATTCTAACACAGAACATCAGTCATAAAGCTGCTAAGTTTATTTTGCCCTAGATAACAATTGCCCTTTGTCATTCAACTGTAGCGTTACGTTTGCTTTCTGATGGAAATAAATTATTTGATTTAAACTTCCTATGTAGAAGTGGGCGTTGATCTTCCACTTACAGGTCAGATTATGACCTAAGGATGTAAAATACCTTATTTTTTATAAGAATGAAATATAAGAACATGGGTAGCGCACGTGCCCTGAGAAGAATAAGATTTTTGTTACGTGCATATAATGCTATATTTTCTCAGTATAATAAAAAACTACTTACACTTCAAACAGTTCTTACACAGAGATCTTCAGTGAAGGAACAGTCTTTCGTGCACATGTCTTGTCTATTGAATGAATATTGTTTCATGTTTTTACTCATTATATCCAGCCTCCTTGAGTTTATAAACTCAATTAAAGCCTGTTATTCTGTGAAAGCTACCCGATTACTCTGGGGGTAAATCAGTGCACTAGAAGATATCATAACAGTTGACCGTTAATATAACATATCACAAATTGGAAGAGATAATTTTATATCTTTCCACCAAAGACGTATTTATTTGACATCAAAGATCAATTGTCAGTTGATATCAGAGTAGACATGTAAGTTGTATTTGGGATATTAATGGAATCATTTACACTTATGATGTATTTTATTCAGATTAAACATAATATCAATGACGCATATGGAATGTTCTAGTAATGATACAATCACTCACGATCATTAAATTGAGTGACAGCAAAGTGGAGTCCTTTGTTCAGTATATGTATTTCTTCAGTGTTTAATTGTCGATCATCTGTTGATTATAAAGCTGGTTGGTGGCTTGTCGTGTTAACATCCTTTCTTCTTAATTCTTTTAAGGCACATTGTGCTGGTATATTTAGAGTAACAATTACAAAAAACGACGTTGTTTGACACACTAATAAGTAAAATTATTTAATATAACTTGCGTTCCTTAGTTTTGAATAGATCTTTCGGCCTTGTGCGTTTAGCGATGTGGTAACATATATAAATTGAACCATGTTGATATTAACACAGATACACAGAAAAACTATGGACTAACACATCTTGAATAACTGTCGTATTGAAACAATTTATGATAACGAAGAACCCACTTGAAGTAAATATATAATTTTGTATGTATCTCCCCACAGACACAATAGACATACATAACAAATTTTATTAAAATACATTCACAGGAGGTGAGGTGGTGTAGCTATCCCCTACTTCTGCGCTCAAAGGTTGCTGCCTCACGCTGATTGGCTGCCTCAGGGGTGAGGTGGATAAAGTAATCGATGATGAAGAAGTCATGGGTTTGTTGCTAGGCCGCCATGACATGGGACCATAATGTCATAACGTTGAATTTATAGTTCGATACCAGACAGACGACCATACTAAAAACTGCAAAATGCAAAATTGAACGCTAGTACGCTTCTACCCATAGATACAATGAACATACATATCAAATTTCGATAAGATGCATCCACAAGAGGTGATGTAGTGCTAAAAAACGTCCATAAAACTCACAAAACAAAATAAGCAAAACGTAAAATTTGTATGTATCACCCTATAGTCCCAAAAATATCTAAATAAAATTTGGTGAAGGTTCATCTATAGGAGGTGAAGTAGTATTTAAAAATGAAGGCAAAGACGCACATAAAAGCCAACAAAAGAAAACTGAACATTTGTATGTTTCTTACCATGTCGACATTTGGTAGTATAGTTAAATGTTATAATATTAGGACTCACAGGTCTCGAGGTGTGGTATTATATGCAGCTAGACAACAACACCTACCGTTAATTCATGTGCTACTGTAGTTGAATAATCAGATTTGTCCTTATCTCTTAGCGGGTTCGAATCCCTGTCACACCAAACATGCTCGCCCTTTCAGCCGTGGGGGCGTTATAATGTGGCGGTCAATCCCACTATTCGTTGGTAAAAGATGAGCCCAAGAGTTGGCGGTAGGTGGTGATGACTAGCTGCCTTCCCTCTAGTCTTACACTGCTAAATTAGGGACGGCTAGCGCAGATATCCCTCGTGTAGCTTTGCGCGAAATTCAAAAAACAAACAAACAAACTTATCTCTTAGAACGTACTCACTGTCCCAAACAAAGTAAGTCAGCTTAAGAAGAGTAATATTATTATTATTATTTAAAAGACAGTTAAACATTTCGAGCCACATTTTTATTTTTTCAGTTTTAATTAGTTTAGTGAAATGAATAAAACTGGATGAAATGAATGAACTGGATTCCCAGTTTGAAGAAAGGTTCATCTATCGAAAGCGTTCGAGTTATGGGATTTTATTCATTTCTGTAAAGACTTCTTGAAACTACGTGATTTTCTATCATCATGAATTAGTTTATTTGGTGTTAAGCCTTCTTTCATTTTGTTTTTACTAACATTACTTTTGTTGTGTATACTTTTAAAATTGTTTTCTTCAGTCTGATGCTTGTTATGCATGCAGTGGTCACGAATGTGTGAGGGGGATAGATGGATTTGTTCCTTAATTCTAGTGTTTAAGTTATGTACCGTTTCACTAAGAGCTCTACGGTAATAAAATTCACGAACAGCCTATAAGCCACTCATTACTACGATGCCTATAATTCCTCGGTTTTTTTGGTACCTTAAGAATCAAAACTGGTGAGTAAAACATGTGAAAATTGTTTCCATATGAT
>NW_013670206.1:37071-49741 GCF_000517525.1 Limulus polyphemus
ACACACATTAGAATGTTATAAGTGTTGTAGTAATTGATCTAACACATGGACATACATTATAATGTTACATGTGATGTAGTAATTGATATAATACATGGATATACATTACAATGTTATATGTTTGTAGTAATTGATATAATACATGACACACATTAGAATGTTATAAGTGTTGTAGTAATTGATCTAACACATGGACATACATTATAATGTTACATGTGTTGTAGTAATTGATATAATACATGGATATACATTACAATGTTATATGTTTGTAGTAATTGATATAATACATGAATATACATTATAATGTTATATGTGATGCATTAATTGATAAAATACATGGACACACATAAGAATGCTTTATAGGTTCTAGAATTGATAAAATACATAGACATAGACTAGAATGCTATATGTATATAGTAGTAATTGATATAATACCCGGACATATTTTAGAGTGTTAAATCTGATGTAGTAGCTGATATAATACATGGACATACATAATAATGTTACATGTGTTGTAGTATATTATATTAACAGGCCATTACAGTCCACGTTGCCACTTCTATTTATTGAGGTTAAGTTTATTGTATTAACATGTCATTACAGTAGACGTCACCACATCTTGTTATTGAAGTTAAGTATATTATAATAGCATGTCATTACAATCCACTTTGCTATATCTAGTTATTGAGGTTAATTACTTTAAACTGTCACTACAGTCCATGTTGCCACATCTTGTTATTGAGGTTAAGTATATTATATTGAAATGTCATTAAAGTCCAAGTTGCCAAATCTAGGTATGGAGGTTAAGAATATTATATCAACATGTCATTACAGTCCAATTTGTCACATCTAGTTATCGAGGTTATGTATATTAACATATCAATACAGTCATGCTGCCACATCTAGTTACCAGGTTTAAGTATATTATAATAACATGTCATAACAGTCCACGTTGCCACATCTAGTTATTGAGGTTAAGAATATTATAATAGCATGTCATTACAATCCACTTTGATATATCTAGTCATTGAGGTTAATTACTTTAAAATGTCACTACAGTCCATGTTGCCATATCTATTTATTGAGGTTAAGTATATTATATTAACATGTCATTACAGTCTAAGTTGCCACATCTGGTTATTGAAGTTAAGTATATTATATTAACATGTCATTACAATCCACGTTCCCACATCTAGTTATTGAGGTTAAGTATATTATATTAACATGTCATTAAAGTCCACGTCTCCACGTCTATTTATTGAGGTTAAGTATATTACAATAACATGTCATTTCAGTCCACGTTGCCACATCTAGTTATTGAGGTTAAGAATGTTACATTAACATGTCATTACAGTCCAAGTTGCCAAATCTAGTTATGGAGGTTACGAATATTATATTAACATGTTATTACAGTCCAATTTCTCACATCTAGTTATTGAGGTTAAGTATATTAACAAATCACTACAATCCATGTTGCCACATCTAGTTATCAAATTAAAGTATATTATAATAACATGTCATTACAGTCCACGTTGCCACATCTAGTTATTGAGGTTAAGTATATTATATTAACATGTCATTACAGTCCAATTGGCCACCTCTAGTTATTAAGGTTAATTATATTAACATGTCATTGCAGTTCACATTGCCACATCTAGTTATTGATGTTAAGTATATTATAGTAACATGTCATTACAGTCCACGTTCCCAAATCTAGTTATTCAGGTTAATTATATTAACATGTCATTGTAGTCCACGTTTACATATCTTTTTATTTAGGTTAAGTATATTGTAATAGCATGTTATTACAATCCACTTTGCTATATCTAGTTATAGAGGTTAGCTACTTTAAACTGTCATTACATTCCATGTTGCCACATCTTGTTATTGAGGTTAAGTGTATTATATTAATATGTCATTACAGTCCAAGTTGACAGATCCAGTTATGGAGGTTAAGTATATTATATTAAGATGTTATTACAGCACACTTTGCAACATCTAGTTATTGAGGTTAATTACTTTAAAATGTCATTACAGCACACTTTGCCACATCTTGTTATTGAGGTTAAGTATATTATTTTAGCATGTCATTACACTCGACGTTGCCACATCTAGTTATTGAGGTTAATTATCCAAAATGTCATTACAGTCCACGTTAACACATCTAGTTATTGAGATTAAGTATATTATATTAACGCGTCATTAAAGTCTACATTGCCATACCTGGTTATTGAGGTTAATTATATCATATTAACATGTCATTACAGTCCACGTTACCACATCTAGTTACCGAGGTTAATTTTATTATTTTAACATGTCATTACAGTTGACGTTGCCACATCTAGTAATTGAGGTTAATTATCTAAAATGTCATTACAATCAACGTTGCCACATCTAGCTATTGAGGTTAAGTATATTATATTAACATGTCATTACAGTCCACGTTACCACATCTAGTTATTGAGGTTAAGTATATTATATTAACATATCAATACAGTCCATGTTGCTACATCTAGTTACCAAGATTAAGAATATTATTATAACATGTCATTAGATTCCAATTTCCCACATCTAGTTTATGAGGTTAATTATGTTAACATGTCATTACAATGTACGATGCCAAATCTATTTGTTAAGGTTAAGTATATTATATGAACTTGTCATTACAGTCCTCTTTGCCAAATCTAGTTATTGAGGTCAAGTAAATTATATTAACATGTCATTACAGTCCACGTTACCACATCTAATTCTTGAGGTTGAGCATATTATATTAACATGCTATTACAGTCCAATTTGACACATCTAGTTATGGAGGTTAAGTATATTATATTAACATGTCATTACAGTCCACGTTGACTCATCTAGTTATTGAGGTTAAGTACATTATATTAACATGTCATTACAGTCCACGTTACCACATCTAATTATTGAGGTTAAGCATATTATATTAACATGCCATTACAGTCCAATTTGACACTTCCAGTTATGGAGGTTAAGTATATTATATTAACATGTCATTACAGTCCACGTTCCCACATCTAGTTATTCCGGTTAATTATATCAACATGTCATTGCAGTCCACGTTTCCATATCTTTTTATTGAGGTTAAGTATATTGTAATAGCATGCCATTACAATCCACTTTGCTATATCTAGTTATTGAGGTTAATTACTTTAAACTATCATTACATTCCATGTTGCGACATCTTGTTTTTGAGGTTAAGTATATTATATTAAAATGTCATTACAGTCCAAGTTTCCAGATCTAGTTATGGAGGTTAATTATATTATATTAAAATGTTATTACAGCACACTTTGCAACATCTAGTTATTGAGGTTAATTACTTTAAAATGTCATTACAGCACACTTTGCCACATCTTGTTATTGAGGTTAAATATATTATTTTAACATGTCATTACAGTCGACGTTGCCTCATCTAGTTATTGAGGTTAATTATCTAAAATGTCATTACAGTCCGAATTTCCACATCTAATTATTGAGGTTAAGTATATTATATTAACGTGTCATTAAAGTATACGTTGCCATACCTCGTTATTGAGGTTAATTATATCATATTAACATGTCATTACAGTTGACCTTGCCACATCTAGTTATTGAGGTTAATTATCTAAAATATCATTACAGTCAACGTTGCCACATCTAGCTATTGAGGTTAAGTATATTATATTAACATGTCATTACAGTCCAAGTTGCCACATCTGGTTATTGAGGTTAAGTATAATATAATAACATGTTTTTACAGTCCACGTTGCCACATCTAGTTATTGAGGTTAAGTATATTATATTAACATGTCATTACAGTCCATGTTGCCAAATCTTTTTATTGAGGTTAAGTATATTATGTTAACGTGTCATTAAAGTCTACATTGCCATACCTGGTTATTAAGGTTAAGTATGTTATAATAGCATGTCATTACAATCCACATTGCTATATCTAGTTATTGAGGTTAATTATATCATAATAACATGTCATTACAGTCCATGTTGCAACACCTTGTTATTGATGTTAAATAAATTATATTAAAATGTCATTACAGCCCAAGTTGCCACATCTAGTTACGGAGGTTAAGTATATTATATTAACATGTCCTTACAGTCCAAGTTGCCACATCTGGTTATTGAGGTTAAGTATAATATACTAACATATCATTACAGCTCACGTTGCCACACCTAGTTATTGAGGTTAAGTATATTATATTAACGTATCATTACAGTCTACGTTGCCACATCTAGTTATTGAGGTTAATTATCTAAAATGTCATTACAGTCCGCATTACCATATCTAGTTATTGAGGTTAAGTATATTATATTAACGTGTCATTAAAGTATACGTTGCCATACCTAGTTATTGAGGTTAATTATATCATATTAACATGTCATTACTGTCCACGTTACCACATCTAGTTACCGAGGTTAATTTTATCATTTGAACATGTCATTACAGTCAACGTTGCCACATCTAGCTATTGAGGTTAAATATATTATATTAACATGTCATTACAGTCTTCGTTGCCACATCTAGTTATTCAGGTTAAGTATATTATATTAACATGTCATTACAGTCCAAGTTGCCACATCATTTTACTGAGGTTAAGTATATTATATTAAAATGTCATTACAGTCCAAGTTGCCAGATCTAGTTATGGAAGTTAATTATATTATATTAAAATGTTATTACAGCACACTTTGCAACATCTAGTTATTGAGGTTAATTACTTTAAAATGTCATTACAGCAAACTTTGCCACATCTTGTTATTGAGGTTAAGTATATTATTTTAACATGTCATTACAGTCGACGTTGCCACATCTAGTTATTGAGGTTAATTATCTAAAATGTCATTACAGTCTGCATTACCACATCTAGTTATTGAGGTTAAGTATATTATATTAACGTGTCATTAAAGTATACGTTGCCATACCTGGTTATTGAGGTTAATTATATCATATGAACATGTCATTACAGTCCACGTTGCCACATCTAGTTATTGAGGTTAAGTATGTTATAATAGCATGTCATTACAATCCACTTTGCTATATCTAGTTATTGAGGTTAATTATATCATAATAACATGTCATTACAGTCCATGTTGCAACACCTTGTTATTGAGGTTAAATATATTATATTATAATGTCATTACACTCCAAGTTGCCACATCTAGTTAGTGAGGTGAAATATATCATATTAACATGTTATTACAGTCCACGTTCCTACACCTAGTTATTGAGGTTAAATATATTATAATAAAACAATTTTAGAACTTCAACATGTCATTACAGTTCATATTGTCACATCTAGATATTGGGGTTAAGTATATTATATTAACATAACATTACACTCCCCTTTGCCAAATCTATTTATTGAGGTTAAGTATATTATATTAGCATGTCATTACAGTCCACTTTTCCACATCTAGTTATTTAGGTTGAGTATATTATATTAAAGCAATTTTGGAGCTTGAACATTTCATAACAGTCCATCTTGCCACATCTAGATATTGCTGTTAAGTATATTATATAAAAATGTCATTACCATCCACGTTGCCACATGTTGTTATTGAGGTTAGCTATATAATATTAAAACTGTTTTGGAGCTTGAACATGTCATTACAGTCCACGTTGCCACATCTAGCTATTGAAGTTAAGTATATTATATTAACATGGCATTACAGTCCACTTTTCCACATCTAGTTATTGAGGTTAACTATATAATATTAAAACAATTTTGGAGCTTGAATATGTCATTACAGTCCATATTGCCACATCTAGTTATTGAGGTTAAGTATATTATATTAACATGTCAGTACAGTCCACGCTGCCACATATAGTTATTGAGGTTAAGTATATTATATTAACATGTCATTACAGTCCTCGTTACCACATCTAGTTATTGGGGTAAAGTATATAATATTAACATGTAATAACAGTCCATGTTGCCACATCTAGTTATTGAAGTGAATTATCATATATGAACATGCCACTACAATTCACGTTGCCACACCTTGTTAGTGAGGTGAAGTATATCATATTAACATGTTTTTACAGTCCACGTTCCGACATCTAGTTATTGAGGTTAAGTATATTATAATAAAACCCTTTTGCAACTTAAACATGTCATTACAGTTTATAATGCCACATCTAGTTATTGGGGTTAAGTATACTATATTAACATGACATTACAGTCCACTTTTCCACATATAGTTATTTAGGTTGAGTATATTATATTAATACAATTTTGGAGCTTGAACATTTCATAACAGTCCATCTTGCCACATCTTGTTATTGAGGTTAAGTATATTACATCAAAATGTCATTACAGTCCGCGTTGCCACATCTTGTTATTGAGGTTAACTATATAATATTAAAACAATTTTGGAGCTTGAATATTTTCATTATAGTCCATATTGACACATCTAGTTATTCACGTTACGTATATTATATTAACATGTCATTACAATCCACGTTGCCACATATAGTTATTGAGGTTTAGTACATTATATTAACATGTCATTACAGTCCATATTGCTACATCTAGGTATTGAGGTTAAGTATATTATATTAACACTAGTTGTGTACCCGTCCTTCGTACTGGTTGTGTGTATAAATAATACATTAATTTAACAATTAACAAACAAATTACTTGTACATTATTTACCTTACATTTTACATTTTTTATTGTACATTATTATAACAATTAAATATAAGTTAACAAAAGATACTGTGGACCATGTGTTAACTGCGTCACTTAGAAAAAACGGAAAATGTCAAATTGTAATGAGTGATACACTACAAACACACAAGTACAACTAATTTTTTCACAGATGTGTTTTATTTACCGAAGAGCCTAAGTGAATAATAAATTGTCTCACTTAATACTTTTGTTAAAAAAAAGACCTTTCTGATCGCTGAATATTGTGAATTCAAATCTATAGAATGATAGAAACTAATCTATATAAATAAAATAAGAGTTTTGTCTGTACATTGCTTAGAATAGTGTAATTTTGTATATCTTCACGTTCCATACACCAGAGAAGCCGAAACAAGCCTTATCTCAATTTCTGTCTGTCTGTCTATGTGTCTGTCGGTAACGCTCGCGGACGTGTTTTTGTTCGCTTTTCACTGGAAAACGAGTGCACCGTTTTCGATGAAACTTTTTTTCTTTGTTTTATAGATGTGTAAGAAAGTTATAGGCTACTTGAAACTGTCATACGCCTTTTGGAAAGAAAATGGCGGCCGCTCAAAAACCTGCTTTGGTGCGGTTTTGGACGTGATTTTGTTCGCTTTTCACAGGGAAACGGGTGCACTGATTTCGATTTTAACTTTTTTTCTTTGTTCTATACATGCATGAGAAGGTTATAGGCTACTTGGATTTTTTGAATTCACCTTAGGGCTCCGCCCCACGGGTCATCAAAGTTCCATTGTTATTCTTATGAACATTTTTTTGTTTTAATGATTACCATAGTAACAGTGAATACAATGTAAAATTTTCAAAACAATGCTTATTATCTCTAAGTTGGAGCTCTATGTTGGAAAGAAAACAACTCCTGCAAAAATTTGTTGGGTCATTCCAGCTGTCTGTGCTTTATTTTGTTTATGTTTTGGCATTATTTATTGCTTTTAAGGTTATATTTCTTTTGCTTTTAAGGTTATATTTCTTTAAAAGAAGTATTTCTTTGCTAAGGGTCGCTCGCCCGTCCACTCGGCATTGCTTTTTTTGCGCTTGACTCGCGAACTGCGTTCTTTCTTATATTTTTTCTTTTTTATGAACACTATCCTTGGAGTTTAAAAACTATATGTAGTCTGCTCAGGAGTCAGATCTTCTCGCAGCCTATTTATCCATGCCCCAGGTGGACGTACTTCCAATATCGTCTATCAAGATGCATCTGCGGCAATTGTAAATTAAATTGAAATCACTTTCAGTTAAAAAACAGATGCAGATATTGCTTGCATTTTGGAAATCTATAAAGTATACCATTAGCTTTGTGTGCAAGAGCCGTCGAGAGTTGTCCTTTAAAAGTAACAGTTTCTTTGAATTATTTAATACTAGCCGCAACCCGCAAAAAATATTTTTGTAGTTTTCATTCCCTTCACTTGAATTTGCCTTATTCTATCATTTTCACGCACGCACGCCATGCTTTCTTGGAGGCATAATGTGTTAGATTGATAAATTCTGGTCTAACTGAAAAAAATTTACGCAGTCAGACAAACAGACATAACTTTATATAATAAAACTAAACATAAAGTAAACATTGAAGTAATGATATTTATAACAACGTACAGAGTATGAAACAGTTATGAGGTTCAGTTTATGACACGTAAGTAGTTAGGGCAAGAACCTCGCGTCTTTTTGCAAGAGGGCGCCACACAAGAGACGATGACGTCATTATTACACAGAGGGCGCATTTAGGGCGCCATTACAGTCGAACATGACGTCATAGTCTCATGAAGTGATCAATGTGTTGAACAAGTAATCAATGGCTAGATTTCATTATGATCTACAGTCGGTTTATATATAAGAATACTAATTCATTAATTCTACATCTAATCATACTTTTTACATTTCCAGACTTTGTTATACATAATTCAATTATTGTCCGGAAAAGAACGCTTATTTAACATGCAAACTTACGACAATCTTACTATTTCACTAGTTTGTTTTTATGGTCTCTGTATAACTAATTACTAAGTTTCTGGTGTTTCTATGAATAGAGAATGATGGGCTCATTGTTTCAACGTGTCAATAATTACCAGATTCAATTACATGTAAAACTATTATTGATTTAACGTAATAAAAAGTTCTCAACACAATATTTCTTTTGTATCACTTTAATAATTACTAGCTGGAGTACCTGTCCCCTGGGTGGAAGTTATGTAAATTCACGATTAATTAAAAATTGCTTCCCTTATATATAATTGTCAAAAACGCCCATAAAAACTGCAAAATACAAAATGTGAAACTGCAATTTTGCATCTATCTCCGCGTGGACCCAACACACCATCATGCCAAAATTAGTGAAGGTCCATCAACAGGGGGCAAAGTAGTGGTAAAAAAGGGAAAAAATCTGTATCTCCCCATGTACCATATAAACCTCCATAACAAATTTGATGAAGATCCATCCACATCCTGTGAAGTAGTTACATGGACATACAACAGACAGTACTATTATATTTATATAGATCTCACAATAAAGATTTAGCAGCCTGATGTACATAAAAAGACATGTCTATTAAGGACGTATTTACAAGAAAACGTTTTGTGACAAAATCATGAGCAAACATATCATTAATATCTTTGTGGGATTCAAATTTAGACAGGAGTTTTATTTTGACACATGTCGACAATAATAATAAGCATAATATATATACAATATTGTCCACATTCGACAGTACTTCTCAATAAATTTTCTTATGTTGAGGCAGTTCTGATTGGTCAAAACATTCTACTTTCTCATCTCTACCAAAGTAAATACAGACCCAGTGGCTACTACGTTTATGACTCAGATCCAGATTGACGATATAACGTTGTTTTGCCACATGATCAGGTAGTTGATCATTATCAAACATACCTCCAAATTTCTTTCGCATACACAAATCTTGTGATAGTATCGAATGAAGCAGTTATTATAACCAATAACTTACTGTTATCGTCCTAAAATAGAGTGCTTATTTTGTTAAAACAAAATATAATCAATGAACGACTTACTGTTTAACTTTACTATTATTTAAAATAGCAACATTCACTTGAAATTCTATACATAAAACTTTGAGACTGTCTGACTGCTGTCTTAGGAAATGCAAAGGCCACCACATGGTCACTCATACAAAGGGGTGGTCACTGAGACATAAGAGCTGAAAGCAAGTTGACCTTGTGTTCGTCTAAACTAAGTAACGTTTTCATTTCTACAAACCAGAAATTATGTTTTCGCATCTTTCATTTAAACTTATTAATTTTCCAAATGCATATAAGGACCTTTAATTATAAATCAAGTGATTACTTCGAAGTTTATTGGTAACGTGAATTATACAATACAGTGTTCTTATATGAAACTCACATTTCGTCATAATCCAATATACTATCATGCATACTTAACAAACCTTCAGGTACTATAATCGTCATAGTTTATAATTTTACTGGATTAGCTTTCATACAGATTATACTCATTCCAACTCGGTGTGTAAGGTTTTATATGGTTTATAAACGATAGTGAACAATTGGCCAAAATTCAGTTTAATTACCTCATGTTATAAGTTCCATAGACTCAAAAATTATAAGTAACGGATATGAAACAATGTTACAATAACAACGAAAATCAGTGTTGCTATGTGTCAAATGATTTGTCCTTAAAAGGGCGTTTATTTTCATATTTAGCTTTATAATTCAGTTGAGTTTAAAGGATCTAGTAAATAAAAATTACTGTTGTTACCTCGTTGTCTATACATTTGCTTCTTGATTTGAATCACGGGTTTGATATTCAGGACCACTGAATGGCTGGATAAACTTTGGTTTTATAAAATATACAGAGAAGGACATCAAGTTTAGAAAAGCTTTTAACATTTTATGTTAGCTAAAAGAGATATTACTTTCATTTGAATGTAGAACATTCTATCTGAATTTAAAAGTCAGTAAACATAGTTCTTTCACTTTATATAGTGATACAAAACACTAAATGTGTATTCACAATATTTTATGGAACATCTCAGTTAACGTACAATTATTGTATATTTTCTATTCAATTAAACTCCATAAGCTGATTATTCACGTTTCTAAATAAACCATCGTCACCGATACTGAAACATTTAACTTAGAAAGTACATGATTAACTTTCATACAGTTATTTTGTAAATTATGTTCATATTACTATTTCAGTTAAAGTTTATATATTTCACTTGTGGAACAATATGGGAAAACAAATTGAATTAACATGATACCTCGTACTAAAGACATGTCATTACATACATGAATAAATGATTCAATGCAAATTAATCATGTAACATTTCAGTTAGTAGGCTCAGAAAAAAGTAGTTTATCTGGGTCTGTATATATATTTTGGTCGAGATGAGAAAGGGAAAATATTTGAACCATTATGACTATCTCCACATAATCTCAACATGAGAATATTTATCAAGAAGAACTGTAGAATGTGGACTCACAACAAAAATGTACTGCAAGGACAGTATTCGTATGTGTGGATAATATTATATATGTTACTGTTATTATCGTTGTTAACTTGAGTCGAACTAAAACTCCTATCTAAATTTGGATCTTACAAAGATATTAATGATATGTTTGTTTATGATTTTGTTGCAAAACGTTTTCATGCAAATACATCCTTAATTGACGTGTCCTTTTATGTATATCAGATTGCTAAATCTTTATTGTGAGATGATTAATAAAGTGATAAAAATAAATGTTTTGTAGAGAACTTTTAATTATGTTAAATCAATAATAGTTTTACATGTAATTGAATCTAGTAGTTGTTGGAACGTTGAGACAATGAACTCGTCATCCTCTTTTTTTATAGAAACGCTACTCTTAGTAATAAGTTAGATGATAACATAAAGACAAGCTAGTGAAATAGTAAGTTTTATGTTAAATTATTTAGAGATTTCAATAAACGTCCTTTTCAGGAAAATAAGTGATTTGTCAACAACATAATTATGTGGATAATAACAATAATTGAATTACGTATAAAATGTCAGGGAATGTAAAAAGTATGATTAAACATAGAATTAATGAATTAGTGTTTCATACATAAACCGACTATAGATCATAATGAAATCTAGCCATTGATTACAAGTTGAAACAGGTTAATCCATTTCGTGGAACTATGACATCATGTTTGCCTGTCATGGTGGCCTAGCAACAATCCCTCTGGTAACACTTTGTGTAACTATGACGTCATCGTCTCTACTCTTTCCCTTTGGTGACACTTTGTAGAACTCAAACGTCATTGTCTCTACCTCTTCCCTCCCTATTATCTGAGGTCGACAGGAGTGTAATACGCTCTAGCAGCAAGACGCGCAGTCCCTGCCCTAACTACTCACGTTTTACGAGTTGAAACAAAGAAACTAGAAAAAACAAAGAATAAAAACCTGTAGTAAAGAAAAAAAGTAGCTAAAATGTGTTTATAGCAGTCTGTGAAACTAACTGAAGCTCAATTATTACAAAGTAGAGTAAATTGAAGTTGTAATGAAGATAAACTTAGCTGATTATGCAGAAGTCTCTCAAAGTGATGAGCATATGGTTTTAAACGAACTGTGCATGCGTATTTTAAACCTAAGTAAGTTGAGAAAGCCCATAGAAATTGTATTTAGTGTAATGTTTCATTTTTTAGGAAATTAAACGCGGGTTAAGTATTGTTGGTGCGAAATACTTTGCAAATAAAAAACTAAAATTGAAATTTAATCCAATCGTTGCCGTCGTCACGTGATGATAACGACATTGTGCCATCGTGTACCATACTTGTTGCATTAAAAAGTTTGACTAACCAAAAACAAGTAAGATGATTAGGAATTGAAAAGCCAATATGCACTCTAGACTCCTCGGACAAAGCTTTTTTTTAGCGATAAAAGATTTGTAGCGTTTTATCAAGCAAGTATAATGGTTTTTATGCTATAATCATGTTTAAAGTTGTCTAACAAATTGCTATC
>NW_013670206.1:50741-55167 GCF_000517525.1 Limulus polyphemus
CTACATATAGCTGCCCGTGTGAAAAGCAGTCAGATTCACTGAGCTCTACCCCCTGAAGTGGACAATGTCTGGCCCTGTGACTTGTTATAGTCATCGCAAAGAAGATGCTGACCGGAAACTGCAGCCGCTTGAACTCAAATGGGTAGTTGTTTTGGATCAAGGGGATGTGTGGTATGAAGACTGACTCTCCAGCACCACTGCTAGTGAGGATGTCTGCCTCGTTGACGTATCTTTTCAGACTATGAACCCGAAGTCGCGTTCCGTTGCACAAGTTGGGAGCATGTAAGTTGTGGAGGAGCATTATTGGAGCTCCGACCTTAAGCGTGAGCTCGTGGGCAGGTAATCCGGGTGCTGTTATTAAGTCGAGGAACTCTGCCAGGTAGTGAACGGCGTCGTCCTGGTTAAGAACCGTGTTAACGGATTTATATGTTCGTTCGTCGCTCTGGAAAAGAGACATCACTTTCCTGTTAATCTCCATTGCTTGTTCATTGGTAGGTGTGAGGATGGCACGATCACAGAGCCAGGCACTTTCGAAGTTGAGCAGTTCATGAACCCGGGGAAAACACTGTCGATCAGTTGTTCCTGTGATTCGACGATTGTGCCAAGTGAAGGAGGGATGTTTATGAGACCACTGGTGTTTTCCAATGTTCCATCCCCAACTTTCAAAAGGACCTCAGAAAACTCCTAAACCCCTTGTTCTTCCCCAAAACGAACTATCATATTTACTGTTAAGGATAGACGCTCATTGGTCGACCACATAAAAGATCTTTTTAGTGAGGCATTGATCTCGTCTGCCTGCGTCCCATGCACCACAACGGGCAGAGTCTGTCTGAAATCTCCAGAGAACAACACCGTGACTCCCCCAATAGTCTTGTTGTTGTTTCTTATGTCGTTTAAGGTGCGGTCTAATGCCTCAATACTCAGTTTGTGGGCCATGGTGCATTCGTCCCACACTATGAGTGAGCATTCTCGGATCACTTGGGCCATTGGAGCGTTCCTTGAAATGGAGCAGACATTGATGGGTATTTTAAACATTGAATGAGTAGTCTTCCCACCAGGTAGTAGAGTAGCTGCAATGCCTGAAGAAGCTACAGCTAGAGCGATTTTATGCTCACCTCTAACCTGTGCTAGAATCAGGTTTATGAGGTACGTCTTTCCAGTTCCTCCAGGAGCGTCAAGGGAAAAGGTCTTGTGATCTGTTGGACTGTGGATGCTAGAAAGAACATGGTCATAGACTTGACGCTGTTCGTCTGTGAGCATCGGGTAGTTCTACTCAACAAAGTTTAAAAGTTCAGGATGGTTGTAGCTGGTCTCCCTGATGTAATGAATATTTAATTGATGAACAGCTCTGGCCGGCACAGGTAGGTTGTAATTGTCTAACTGCAGACCACCAATACGGGTAATGATCTCCTGCATGTTTGTCAGGCACAAATCATACAGGTTAGGAGCATTGTCATATGTTGTGTTAACGTCCACCTGTTGAGCTGCTCTCAAAAGTTCCTCAGACAGGGAGTCTCTGAACCTCATCCAGAGATCAAGGGGTTACTCAAGTTGCAGAACACCACCAGGACACTGAAGAGATCTCTCAACTTGCGAGGGCTCTTAGAAACGGCAGCCTCCCTGAGTGTTTCCTCCCAACAGGCTTCATCCTCCAAGAGTCCAATGGCCCGGCAAGCAGACTGGAAAGTAGGGTGCAGTTCACCACGGACCATCATTAGGTCGTTGAAACAGATAGGGCCTCGAACAGAGTGTATAAGCAGGCGAAGGTGGTAACGCTCACTGCAGCTAGGATGGACGGTGTATACTTTTCCGATGCATGAGTCTTGCCTTACATTGGGATGACCCGCCACTGGTGTTCATCTCAGTCTCCTGGCCCAACCTCTTTGTCTTGAGTACGTAAAATAGGAAGGTACTTCATTGTAAAAAAGTGTCCTGGCAAAAGCATCTGACTGGCAGAGATCAAAGAATGCCAAAAGAGTTGTGCTACGCTCCATTTGTTCCCTGACATTGTCTGGCTGAAAGTAGACTCGCTGTTCGTCTGGGAGGTGAACTTCCAGGTGTGAGACAGCAGGGAACCTCTCATGTATAGGGAAAGACAGTATTCGCCACACTGCCTCAGATGTGCAGATGTAACGTCCACTCTGGTACCTCTGGATTTCATTTGTTTCGTCACTAACAGCAAACGTGGCATGGTCAGTCCCCTTATTGACGTATTTACAAATGTACTTGATCGATTTGACACTGCTACAGTACTCTACATTGACGTGGGTTTTGAATGTCCGAGATAGAACAGGAGAGTAAGGCACTACCCATCGGTTGTCCATAGGAACGTATTCACTGCCAATTTTGATGAGCACATGATGGCCACTGTCCTCTGGGACACGCCTTCTGTAAGTAGGGTATCCATTATCTCCTGCCCTTGTTTCACTCACAAATGGCCTAGGATATCTTTTACTGCAGTGACCATCCTTCATGCAGGGCAGTTGACGTCGCCTCACACTGTAAGCGCCACATGGGCCGTGCAACATGTGAGTCTGGACGATGTTAGAAAGCTCAGGATCAGCTTGAGAGTCTGGCAACTCGGCACGGATGACTTGATCCACTCTGTTTCGAAGAATGGGCTCCTCCAGCCAAATGAGAATATGTGCATGAGGAAGGCTGTGCTCTGCCATTCGAATGAGTACATGAAGCAGCGTACTGCACCATAAATCTGGCCTTTGGTGAGAACCGCCATGAGACACTTTAGCTTGAGTTGAAAAACACGTGACGTAACGTCATGGCGGTCCACAGCAGACTGCCGTTCTCCAATTACAGTTGTGATTTCTAGCCACTTGGGATTTGCTGTAATTGTGATGAAGAGGTCAGGTCGGCCGAACTTCCGGACAAAGCAGAAAGCGTCCTGGGTGTGTGAATGCATGTATTTAGGTCCCCCAGTAAAGGTGGAAGGTAAAATAATCTTCTGTCCCAATTGCTCTACGCTGTCTTCTCGTCTTAAAGCGTCTTGAAAGCGTACATAATTCTCTGCCCTCAGTTCCTTTGATGTGTCCGGAGGTACAGCAACCTTTCACTCTCCACCTTCGCATACATATCCACCAGAAATTGATTCAAAAGCTATTTGAACTGGTGGATATGGTTGGCGTCGCCCTCTCTAACCATAATCCGGTACGCATAAAATTCTCGGGAGCTGGTCTTTTTATTGGTTGGCTGGCCAGTGGTCGGGTTTACATGGTTTAAATTAAAATGATATCTATCTTCGCCTCTACAAAACATGAGGGGGGTACTGAAGGGCATCATATGAACGATGAGTCTCGTAGATCCGCTTCAAACCATCTTCCCTGGAATTTAAAACAATGTCTCGCCAGTCACTGGGTTCTTCAACCATCAACACCACAACCTCTCGTTAACCGTGGGTTCGTTGTATCTACCCGGGTGTTCTCCTGCACAACGCCTATCAGCCCTGATAACAATTTGAAAGTCAGGCGAATCTGGCAGCAAGATCTCCATGGTGGTTTTGAAGCTCTGTATATAGGCGTTATTGTCTTGAAGCATGGTCTGCAGAGCGGCTACCATGTTGGCGTCCAGGTCTTGAAATAAGTTCAACCTCCTCACAAGCTGAGCCTGACTATCACCAACAAAGTATATTTGAAGGAAAGATGCAGGTTGTCCGGGGGTTGGCAAAAGAGAGCCGATTAGATGGTACACTTGGCCTTGAACCTTAAACGTGGGCATATATACTCCTTCACGGATCTCATTGCCTCCAAATGAAGTCATTTGAAAGGCACTGTTGTATGCTCTGATATTCTGTAGGAAACTGCGAGACTGAGGTGAGTCTTCCGACACCCACAACCGAAGAGGCTGTGGTGCCTCCACAATGGGGGAAGAGCTACTTTGCCAGAAGCACAGCAAATGCCAGATGGTTCTTTTGCCCATGTGAGAACATGACAGTGCCTACACACCTCATCTAAGGCTCCGATGTTGGCGGCTTCAGCATAGTTTATTAGGGGATCATACTGAAACCCACTGTTGTTTTTGTTAAGCCATTGTATCATGTTTCTTTGTACATGCCGTGCCCTCTCTCCTGCAATTCTGTGGCGTCTCTCTTGGTCGGTATCTAGTTGCTTGGTCACACGGTGTCTTTGGGTGTCAGCAGCCACGCGGGAATTTCTCTCATCCTGACCTTGGCGAGCTCTATAGACCTCCACTCACACTACCTCCCCTCCCAAGCTCAGATTGTGTTGTTGAACAACGCGATGGTACCTTTCGTTGTCAATCACGTGACGAGCTTCCTTCTCCTCTACTGTTTCATTTTCCCTTCTTTGACTGTGCCGAACTCTATCTTCGTACTGCCGAGCTTCCGTCTCCTCTACTGTTTCATTTTCCCTTCCTTGACTGTGCCGAACTCTATCTTCGTACTGCCGAGCTTCCG
>NW_013670206.1:55810-56424 GCF_000517525.1 Limulus polyphemus
GAAAGAACGCAGTTCGCGAGTCAAGCGCAAAAGAGCAATGCCGAGTGGACGGGCGAGCGACCCTTAGCAAAGAAATATAACCTTAAAAGCAAAAGAAATATAACCTTAAAAGCAATAAATAATACCAAAACATAAACAAAATAGAGCACAGACAGCTGGAGTGACGCAACAAATTTTGCTGGAGTTGTTTTCTTTCCAACATAGAGATAATAAACATTGTTTTGAAAATTCTACATTGTATTCACTGTTACTATGATAATCATTAAAACAAAAATATGTCCATAAGAATAACATTGGAACTTTGAAGACCCGTGGGGCGGAGCCCTAAGGTGAATTCCAAAAATCCAAGTAGCCTATAACCTTCTCACGCATGTATAGAACAAAGGTAAAAAGTTTGATCGAAATCAGTGCACCCGTTTCCCCGTGAAAAGCGAACAAAATCACGTCCAAAACTGCACCAAAGCAGGTTTTTGAGCGGCCGCCATTTTCTTTCTAAAAGGCGTATGACAGTTTCAACTAGCCTATAACCTTCTTACATATCTATAAAACAAAGAAAAAAAGTTTTATCGAAAACGGTGCACTCGTTTTCCCGTGAAAAAGCGAACAAAAACACG
>NW_013670206.1:57385-61748 GCF_000517525.1 Limulus polyphemus
TAGTAACTGGTACTTCGGTTAATATCTAATAAATGAATCTTCAACAGTATAAATAGTAACTGGTACTTCTGTTAATATCTAAGACATATGTAAAAAAAAATTATCAGTTGATGGCAAAAAAATAAATTGTTATCTAATGGCTGTAAACTTTACTAAAGGATCACTAAAAAAGGTTTTGATAATATCATAGACATAGGCTAACCTGTCTCCTTTAAACATAAATATATCAAGATACGTAAGACAACTCTTCGAATCCGAGGCGTCGGATTGAAAGTATCTTTAACTTTCACGTAGACTTTGTGACATATGTCGGACAGCATAATAGTAACCACGATTCTTCCCATTCGCAGTATAGGGAAGCTTATCCACAATCCCAGAATACTGCCAAAGTAACTAATGATCTCAAGAGTCTGTAATAAATAGATAATAACATACTGTTACGTCTCTGGTCGTTGGTTAATTTTCCGTAGAAATTATTACCAAAAAACTTCAACGATACAAGTCCTTTCTCAAATAAAACTAATTTATTCTTTCTCAATAAAACTTTGCAATACACTTAATTTCCACAGTCACTTTCACTTCAACACACGCTATAATTCACAACCAACGATACTTACGGCTTGACTCGATTATCTGTCACTATATCTCTCTGTCTGCAATTCAGTTCTTGCCGTCACTTTATTGGCCGGCTTATATGCTATAAAAGCGCGAGTCTAGCAAACGCTCGAGCCTTCGGGAACGTTCGAGATACTCATTACGTGTTACCAGCGTCACGTGACTTCCGCTGTTATAACACTGCCCCTTCCTTAGTATTGTTCATCCCGAACAATATCCACTTAAGTTAAACCAATAGATAATTAACAATAACTTAATTAAATGTACAGGGTTTACAAACACAAAATTAAAATTCAACAAAGTCTCTTAATTTTACGGGACGTATCTTCTTCCGTACTGGCTTCTGTTTCACGTGAGGTTCATCTGCTCCATCAGGAATTTTCCTATTATCGGTAATAGTCACATCAGTGGTAGTAACTTCATTAAGGGTTCACTGTTTCCCTTCTCAAAACCGAGTAGAATTTTTTCTTCGACAGCGGCTTTTCCAGGTGACACGTTTTCAGCAGCGTCTTTTATTCCATTGTTCACTTCGTCCCAACTGAAATATCCTGGACCGTGAAAAGTAGGTACATTTTGGAGGTACAGATAAATTCGTTTTTGTTAAATTCGATAATTTTCGTTCATAACTCAACAATGGTTTTCCGTCATTTTTGACGAGTTTTTATTTATAACTTACCAAACGAACCAGCATGGCCAGTTGGTTAGGGACACTCGACTCGCTATCTGCGGATCACGGATTCAAATCCCCATCTGCACCAAACATGCCCGCCCTTTCAGCCTTGGGGATGTTATAATGTGACGAGTAATCTCACTATTCGTTGGTAAAAGCGTAGCACCAGAGTTGGCGGTGGGCCTTCCCTCTAGTCTTCCACTGCTAAATTAGGGATGGCTAGCTCAGATAGCCCTCGTGTAGCTTTGCGCGAAATTCACAACGAACCAAAACATTTCGTATATTGTTGTCTTTTGTAAAGCTTTGTGGTTACCTAGTGATGCACATTCTTTATTCACGCTAACGTATTGTTACGACAGCCGAAGTCACGTGACGCTTGTAACACGTAATAAGTATCTCGAACGTTCCTGAAGGTTCGAGCGTTTGCTAGACTCGCGCTTTTATAGTATATAAGCCGGCAAATAAAGTGACGGCAAGAATTGAATTGCAGACAGAGAGATGTAGAGACAGATAATCGAGTCAAGCCGGAAGTAAAGTGCGTGAATCGTTCTTTGTGAATTATAGCGTGTGTTTAACTTAACGTGACTGTGGAAATTAAGTGTATTGCAAAGTTGTATTGAGAAAAAATAAACTAGTTTTATTTAAGAAAGGGCAGGTATTGCTGAAGTTTTTTGGAAAATTAACCAACGACCAGAGACGTAACAAATTGGTGTCAGAAGTGGCATGGAAAAAAAAAGATGGAATCGAGAAGTGGCAGCTTAGCAGATTTGATGGCAGCAATTCAAGAACAGCAAAAGAAACAAGAAAAACGACAAAAGAAACAAGGAAAGAAACAAGAAGGGAGACAACAGCAGTGGCAAGAAAACCTGCAACAGTGGCAGCTCGAACAGCAAAATAAACAAGAAGAGAAATTACAGCAGTGGTTGTAGGAAAAAGAAAAGAAACAGGACGAGAGATTACAGCAGTTGTTGGAGGAAAAAGAAAATAAAGAAGAAGAACGAGAAAAGAAACAAGATAAAAGACAACAGCAGTGGCAAGAAAACCTGCAACAGTGGCAGCTCGAACAGCAAAATAAACAAGATAGACTACAGCAGAGGTTGGAAGAGAAAGAAAAGAAACAAGAAGAGAGACTACAGCAGTGGTTTGAGGAGAAAGAAAATTTACAAGAAGAGAGACTACAGCAGTGGTTGGAAGAGAAAGAAAATGAACAAGAAGAGAGACTAGAAGAGAGAGCAGAAAGCAGTATATCCATGCTAAAAGGGAGAGCCTCCAAAAGCTGGCACAGGAAACAGGTACAAGCTACAACTGTAGCGTAGGCAATTAGTGATTTCTTCTTCCGATTTGGTATGCCATACGAACTGCATTCGGATCAAGGCCGTAACATTGAATCAGCTTTGTTCCAAGAAGGCTGCAAGTTGTTTGGCATCCTAAAGACCAGAACAACGCCACTCACCCACAGTCCGATGGGATGGTAGAAAAGTACAATTGGACACTGGGACAGGAATTGACAAAGTTTTGTAATAGCCGCCAAGATGAATGGGATTTCTTACTCCCTCCACTCTTGATAGTTTATAGAACAGCAGAGCATGAAGCAACTGGATACTCTCAAGCAAAGTTGATGTTTGGTCAGGAACTTCGGTTGCCAGTGGATATGTTAACAGGACGCCCACCTAATGAAGAGTTGCCTAAAAATGTGTCAGAGTTGGTGAAAGTGTTATCTGAAATGATGGATGATATTCACCATCAAGTGCGTTCAAACTTGAAAAAGTCTGCTGATTCAATGAAGCTATGTTATGATAAGAGTCATAAGTCATCTTTGTACCAGGAGACAAGGTGTGGTTGTATAATCCCAGGAAGACCAAATGGTAGTCTTCTAGGTTGTCTTCTCTATGGGAAGGCCCATATGACATAGTGGATCGTCTCTCTGACGTGAATTTCCGAATAAAATGTGTTCGGCAAGGTATACCAAAGGTGTTGCATGCCAACAGGCTTTGGCATTATCACAGTCCAGGACATTTCTGTTGAAAAGAAGTGAACAACGGAACAAATGATGCTGATGAAGACATGTCACCTGAAAAAGCCACTGTCAAAGAAGAAACTCTACCCGGTTTTGAGAAGGGAAACAGTGAAGCCCTTGTTGAAGTTACTGCCACTGATGTCACCAATAATAGGATATTTTCTGATGGAACAGATGAACATTACGTGAAGCAGAAGCCAACGAGAAGGAGACCAGTACGGAAGAAGATACGTCTCGTAAAATTAAGAGATTTTGTTGAATTTTAATTGTTTGTAAATCCTGTACATTTAATTAAGTTATTGTTAATTATCTATTTGTTTAATGTAAGTGGCTATTATTCGGGACGAACAATAGTAAGGAAGGGGCAGTGTTACGACAGCGGTAATCACATGATTCTGGTAACACGTAATGAGTATCTAGAACTTTCGTGAAGGCCCTATATTTCGTATGTATAAGACCGTGGGGAAGTGATGGCATAGATATAGATAATTGCAGACAGGCAGAGATAGCGATGGACAATTGAGTCAAGCGTGGTATTATGTAAAGCGCGTGAATCGTTCGTTGTGAATTATAGCGTATGTTTAAGTTAAGTCACTGTGGAAGTTAAGTGTATTGCATAGTTGAATTGAGAAAGAATAAACTAGTTTTATTTAAGAAAACACTTGTATCACTGAAGTTTCTCAGAAAGAATTTCTACAAAAAATTAACAAACGTCCAGAGACGTAACAGTACTTTGATTTCGAAGTAACTAGCCCTTAAGTGTATTAAGTTAACTAGATAATTATAACCTAGTGTTACGACAGCGGAAGTCACGCGACGCTGGAAGCATGCATGCTGGAGTTTCTAGGAGGATCATTACTTTCCTGGCAACTCTAGTCTGTTCCAGGCGCACTCTTTTTCAGTATATAAGCCCGGCAAATAAAGCGGAGATATAATTGCAGATAGATAGATATAGAGCCAGATAATTTAGTCAAGCGAGCAGACGGTAGTGACGGTAATACAAAGCGTGTGTTTTGTTATCGAGATTGCAAACGTATTAACTGTGGGAATGCTGTGTATTA